>NC_085041.1:6838948-6903206 GCF_963692335.1 Osmerus eperlanus
TGAGCAACACTGGAGAGAGACAGACGCCCACAGAGGTATTGGAAAAACGTTCTTTTTTTTGACAAGCATACCAATGGACTATATACAAAACACCACCTAGGACACCATCCAAGATAAGGAGGAGTTGGGGTTTGGAGATGAATTACAAATTGTTATTTATTTATTACCTGGGTTGTAAATATTTGATCCGTATTTGTAAAAAAAGAAAAAGGTAGTTAGTTGTTTTTTTGAGTATTTCCTGTAACTGACACTAAGGTGTCTTCAAATCTTCAAATTCTGGTTGACATGCCGACGGACTACAAAAACACGGCGCAGGAACTGGAGTTTATAAATTCACCATGGGACTTACTTCATACCAAAGATTTCTTTAACAAAAGTATTGTTCAAGTAAAAATACTTTAGGAGCAGGTTAAAGGGGTACATTTGCATGAGTTTTAGGGTCATTGCTAAGGTGAAACCTTATTGTAGTTATTGGAAGATGAAGGTACACTCAAATTGACTGGATAACGGTAGGTCAAGCACATTGCTGCGTTCATAGAGCAACATGCTGACTTATCTTTTGGATACGCAATTCATCAGTAGATTAGTTGTTTTGTGCCAGGGTGGAATTAGACCCAAACAATGGCTTGAAATGCCTGTTCAGCGCTTCCATTGTCATGGACTCAGTTTAGGTCAAGTGCTTTGTTTGGTTTAGGAAATTGGACAGTTTTTAACCTCAGTTCATTTTGAACAAATTGCTTCGTAATTCTAAGTGGGTAAAACACAAGATGCAAAAGTGCTACGGAAAAACGTTATTGACTGCAAATAGGGCACGGGATTTGAATATCTTGAAGAATGTTGCGACTAAACATTAGATTTAACTCACCATAGTGTGTGGGTGGGAGGCTGGCCAGTGAAACAGTGGTATTTATATGTAGGTGTCCAAGTTGTGTTCTTAGAGTAAACCCCTTCACTGTTCCAAGGTACTAGATATTAGTTAGATAGTTTTTTGGCTTTAGGAATACATTTCTACAGAATAAGCTGACCTTAGTTTTCCTGGGAGGACAGTTCACATACATGGTAATTTTGATCCAGGAGACAGAATCAAGACTAGACGTGAACATAGCGTGTCTTTCTCATGTATATCTCTCCCCCCCCCCTCAGCTGTGGTGCATTTAGGAGGACTGCGCTATCCCAGGATTCTCCTTGATGTTGTACACTTTAGCGGGAGGGGGCACCCTCTGCGGGGTGGCCTCCCTTGTGCTTCTCATCGTCTCCACGGCGACTGACTTCTGGATGCAGTACCGCTACTCTGGCAGCTCAGCCAATCAGGGCCTCTGGAGGTTTTGCATAAATCACAAGTGCCACGCCCACACCATCACCGTGGGTGAGTGAAATGTCGTGCTGTCAGCTGGAATTCCAATAGCTTTCTTCTTGTACAAAAGACACGAGACAAGGAAAGTGACCCAGCAACATATTTGGCCTTTTGAACTCATTGTGACTGTAGAAACCTTTAGAAGGGAGTGTACCACATTTTTCTCCGCACAAAATATGTATATTTACATGTATTCATTTAGCAGACGCTTTTATCCAAAGCGACTTCCAAGAGAGAGCTTTACAAAAGTGCCTAGGTCAATGATCACACACAACGAGGTAGCCCCAAAAACGTGAGGAAGGAGGTAGGCAGTCGGCTTACTTGAAAAGGTCACGGTGCACTCGGCAGGGCTCCGAGGCAGAGCCAATCAGGGGAGGGGTCTCCTAACCCTTGTCCCTTCACGCCCGCACAGCCTTCTGGGATGCGACGCGGGCCTTCATGCTGCTGGCCGTGCTGAGCTGCTTCGCCGGCGTGGTCCTGGGGCTCAGCGCCTTCGCCAACGGCACCAACAGCAGGAGGGTGCGGACCGGGGGCATCGCACTGATCCTGTCAGGTGACGCAACGACAACAATAATAAATCAATGCATTGTGTTTGATGGAAACGAGTAGTGAGTTCCACAGTTTAGGAGCAATGCTCAGCCAGTTTTCTATTTGCACAGAGGCTGATACAGAAAGATGAATGGAGAACGCAAACAGATGACTGAGAAACAGACTGTGTGTGTGTGTGTGCGTGTGACTGAAGTGCCACCGATGCCTTGAAAACATTGCAGGGTTCGAACTCACGTGAACGGTTCGAAACCCAGTGATGCATCGAGCAGATTGTCACGTGTCGCTCACCTCCGCTCCGCTCGCGTGGTTTCGTCCTCGTCCAGGTTTCCTCGCCCTGCTGGCCCTGTCCGTCTACACGGGGGTGACGGTCACCTTCTTTGGCAAGCGCTTCCTGGACTGGCGTTTCTCCTGGTCCTACATCTTGGGCTGGGTGGCCATCCTTTTCTCCTTTGCTGCAGGTAAAACAACTCTCGTCCAACTTTCACCCCCTGGCCTATAGGATTAGAGGTTGTATTCAACCAGTATTTTGTATTCAGAGTACAAACTCAAATCCTATTGGTCATATCCCTTATGGATCTGACGTGACTGTGATTGGCCAGAGAACCAGGGTTTGGTCCCTCCCCTCCCTTCATTAGGTTGCAGGATGCACTCACCAGTTCAACAGCTCTTTCAAGGTCTATCCAATTAGAGACCACCATCCTGACGGCTCAGTCCATTTCTCCTTCCTGCATCTCTCTAGGTATGTTCCAGCTCTGTGCCTACCAGAAGAATGTTGCAGAACCAGCCCCTCCCAATATCCCCGACAGCTAAGATGAAGAGACGTCTACCTGCGCAGAACCACCAGACAGCTACTCACACGCAGTCTGACATCCCCACCGGCTACCCTAGTACTGGAACTAGGACATAGGAACTGGTTTCCAAGACCAGTGTCCTGGAAAATGTGCTGAATAGAATAAAATGGTCATCTTGAGTTGTGCCTGGTTTCGCTTGCTTAAAATGGATGCATTACTACATGCAGTGTATTTGAAAGATGAGAATTCTGCACTACATAGAATTGCCTCGAGGTGGCGGTCTAATATCACAGACAGGTTTCATGAAGACAACTGGCCACTGCCGTGACGCTGGCTAAAAACAGAGCCAGAGAAAATTATTTTTTATATGGCTCTGGCTAATAATACACATTAGAGACTACAGTTGAGTCCAACAAACTCAGTAGACACGTTGCTTGGCCTTGACCTGTGGCTCGCAATATATAATCTATTGCCTGAACTAAGGAACTGCTTCCAAAAGGTTTTTGTTTTCAATGTTTAACCATTTAAATTCTCAACCGTCCTCCAGCTCAAAATGCAAACAAACAAAGAATACATAATGTTCTTTTGCAACAATTGATTTATTTTTCCAACAATTCCACAGCAGTTCTCACAGAGGCTACTTGGAATGACACACAATGCAAATAAATAGAATGACCATATTACAATTAAGGGCATTACGATTGATACAAAAATTATTTACAACACCGGAATAGTGCAAAACCACAAATACTGCGTTCTTCATTGAGATTCTTGCATTGCGCCCGTTATTCGATGTAGGATTTCAGTTTTTGCTGCCCCCTGGTGGAGAGATGAGGCCTGGCTGTACGGCTGTATGGCGTGCCGTCTAAATGTTTGAGCTCAACATTAGAACACAATTTCCCCAAACACCACACAAGATGGGACGGTCATCTAGTCAAAAGCTAGGAGAGTGTATCCAAGGTTTGAGAAAAGTTGAAACCAGACAGATGTGGCATGAAGTTAGGACAAAAAGGTTGCCGAAAGGACATGGCAAGTGTTCTACAACACTGAACAGTGATGACAGTCACACGCTGACTGAATGCGAACCGACTGAACTGATTCTCAACGCCGAATGGAGAGCTCGATTATTGGAAAATTCCTTGAGTCAGACGACCCGAGCGGGAGATTTGAAAACAAAGTAAAAGGGCCCAGTCGAAACCATGGCAGGTTGCCCCTGCCAACCCCTGAGAGAAATTAAAAAGATCTTTAGCACCATCGAGACACTAGCAGAACACAACATCTGATTTCCCCCCCCGTCCCCCCCTCCCCCATCAAACGTGATGTCTTTGGATTCAAAGTACATTTACAACATTATTAAAGTGCGCTTGCTCGCCTCACTTCTGTTTTTCTCTTTTACAAACTCTTTGTTTTAAAAGACAACATCCAAACATCAGTCAGTAAAAAAACAAAACAAAAAAAAACAACCACAAAAAAGAAAATACAAATTTCCAGACATGCATAAATATTGTTGCACTTTGAAATCTTTTTTTGCGGACCACAATTTTGTTGCTGCAGTAACAACATTGCTTGATAGGTAGAAGCTTTTTCGACAGGTTGTTTCTCTCACGGTGACTTGAAGGAGAGTGCATATGTAAATCAATCAAGTATCAGCTTGGTTTTTGACATGCTAGTAGTACATACAGTACTACTGAAATACATACAGTACTGGTGCTACTAAACCTGAAATGTCTAGGAACTTTTTTTTTTTTTTGCTTCAACACAACCATTTCTGTTCCTCGTATACAGTACATGAGTCATTAATGCATATCCGTCTAAAATGGGATCAAAAAACGATTTCAACGGCCCAAAGTAGAAAAAGGAATCCACGCTTAGAAAAATGTGCATCGTACTTCTACATGTCGTGCATTGAAGATGCGGTCATCCCAGTGACACTGGAGGGAGAACATGGCCACCGAGCATTGATATCATTAAATGGGTTTTAAGTCGTGCGAATGCCAGGGTTGGCTAGAAACACTGTCGTAGATGGCTGAGGGTTATTTAGGGGGAGAGAGCTGATGACGGTGGGAGAGCCTTAATTGAGGAGCAGTGGGAGGATGTCGAAAACGGCGAGTTCACCGTGCGAACAACATGCACCCGGTGCACTGATGTGGCACGACCGATGTTAAAGTGTCCAGGTGGAGGAGGCCAACAGCTGACGAGGGGTTTGTCTGCACAGACGGCCCCAAAACAGGCAACAGGTAGGAGGGAAGCTGGATTAGCACGACACACGTTTCCAGTAACCAAAACAAGCTACCGAAGAGATGGTTCATTCATTCATTCATTCGAGAAAGAAAAAAAAAAACCCTAAACAAACCCACCCACCCCCCTCCCCAAAAAAAAGCACACTGAATTGGCTACTGCGAGCATCATCTCCGGACAGTTCATGCGATCGACCCAGGTGGCTTTGGTTTGAATCACAGGGTCGCCCCGCAGCCTGGCGGGGGCGTCTGTGAGTGCGTCTGTGTGTTGGTTTGGCTCCGTCTAACAATTGTGGCAGGCCGGCTGCCCTCTAAAAGTATAGCCCTTCGTGTTAACCCTTCGTGTTAACCCACTTCTCCCTGGAGTGCTCCTGTAGGGGGGCATTCTGGGGATACAAGCCTGATGGGTCGAGAGTTTTGCTCGCCCGGTTGTTCTCGTCGTCTCGGCAGATCTCATTGGCTAGATCTTGTAGTTGGCACCGTCCCTATTGAGGCCTCCGATCACGAGTCGACTCATCTCTCCTTTGGCCAGTGAGGTTATGTGCCTTTGTATCTGAGAGAAGAATAGGGGGAAGTAAGGAGAACATCAAAAATTGGCACACCAGACAAAAACACAAAAGAAATCTGGATCAGCACTGCTGCTCCCGTTACAGAAATCTGAGAGCGAGACGGATTTAAACAATGGAAGCTGTGACACGTTTTTTTTTTTGCTCTTGGATTTCCGCTAAACGATGTAAGATATAAGAAAAATATGTTTTTGGCCCAGGGTGTATAAGAGTGTGTGTGTGTGTGTGTGTATATAAGAGAGTGTGTGTGTCCTACCCAGCCTGTAGCGAGAATTCGGGCAGCGCTCCGAGAGAGGTGAGCTGTTCTTCCAGAGCCACGATGCGGAGCCCGATGTACCCCGAGGACAACAGCAGCAGGACGACCCTGAAAGACACCAAACACACCTGGCTCTTAACGTCAAGTCACGCATTCCGACGACACACACTCAGGCTAAGTTATTGCAGTCAGGATGCCTAGTTCAAAGGGTGAGGGTTAGCAAATAACGTTCCCTCTCAGCTTGGTCGTCTTTGAAAAGGGCACATTCCGCCACGCCTAATTTGACTAGAGGGTTCTTGAGGAACTGGATCCAGTGCGGAGGACCAGTGGCGTTTTTTCACGACCTGACAAATCCCGCTCGCAAAGACGCCGAGTCGTGTTGTGCGTGCGCACGACTCTGAAATTCGCCACCTTGGTCGACTCGCTGCCTTGTGAGGAGCCGACCAATAACACGGGGCCTTGTGCACACTGACTCCAATCATACGAGAGTCTAGTAAAGGATTTGAGAGGGATTATGGGGACGACGACCAAGGGTCTAGCTTAGTGGTTAGAGCACTTGACTGAAGTTGTTGCAGGTTTGAATCCCCCGTGCTATAAGTGGACAAAAGTGTCTTGCTAAATGAATACGCTACATTATACAATCAAGGGGGGGAGGGGGGGGGGCGTGCAAGCGTTGTATTACATCCCAAGGTCAGGTGACAGAGGTGAAGGGAACTTACAGTATTAGGTAGATGAAGAGGAGCGTGTTGAGGGTGCTGGACTCTCTCTGGATGAGGAAGGAGCGGGCCCTCCCTGGCACGCTCCACACCCACGAGCAACCTGGAGGAGGACACACGACCATGGGTTAGGCATGCCGTACCACCCCCATACACACCCCTAGGTCGGGGGTGTTCAACCCTGGTCCTCAGGGGCCACTGTCCTGCATGTTCTAGGCCAGTGGTTCTCAAACCTGTCCTCAAGTACCCCCTGTCCTGCATGTTTTAGATGTTTCCCTGCTCCAACACACCTGATTCAAATGAATGGGCCGTTATCAAGCTCTGTGGATGCCTGATAACAACTCATTTGAATCAGGTGTGCTGATAGTCTTCACCCCTGCACCAGGTGAAGACTATGAAACAGTCATGGGATGCCAATACCGTACTGTATTAAAGGCCTGGGGATATTTTGTTTCTTCTGCCCTGAGCTGTATGGTGTTGCATTCCTGGCTAACATTTAAATATCTTGATCTGTGTGCGTGTGTCCCGTTGTTCACGCGCGAGTGTTTACCTGAGAGATCCTCTGAAGAGCTGTCGATAAGCGGTGTGTGCGTGTTCCTGTAAGAGCCACTGTTCCCGCCGTGTTCTGGGTCTGGAGGAGGAGAGAGAGAGCAAACATCAGCCACCACCATTCTTCCCTTTACCTTGAACTTTTGCCTACGTCGGTTACGAGCGAGATGGCAGATAACGCGCCTTCAGGGCCAACGACGGCAGTAAAACCATAAAAAAAAAACGGTCTGCAAAGATATGCTGACGAGCTAGATGCTGCTACTGCATATGACCTGACGCAAGAGGGATTCCAACGAAACGACACTCGGCACATCGAACGGCTAATCCGGGCCAGAGGGTGGTTAGGTTCGTCAGCCCTTACCTGCGTGTGGTCGGGGCGGAGGGGATGAGTCAGGGAGGACGCGGGGGTCAGAGCCGTCCAACTGCTCGAAGCCGTCTAGACTAGACTGGCTGGAGTTCTGGGGGGTGGGGGTAGAAGGGAAGGGGGGAAGACAAAGGGACACAGTTAAAACAATCGACCAACACTAAATCGACACCTAATGAGGCTTCAACCGTCTGAATCTTCCAATCCTGTCAGGAGCAGCTTACCACCAGTTTGACTCGATCGAAGCTATGTTCTGCCGAGGAGAAGCGAGGACTGCCGTTGGGGCTTCCATCCTACAGGAGAAGCAGAGACCAGACTTCCATTAACACCCGCTGCTTGTACACACACACGACTCCACAGTCCTACACACGAGTTGTTCTCTAAAAGGAGAGCGCTGCGTTCAAGCTAACTCGGTTGCATAATGCGACAGCGTACTAGACCACTCCGGAACAGAAGTGAGTGCCTGTCGCAAGAGGTGAAATATGTCGGGCGGGAGGTTGCGAGAACTGGTGTCAAGACTATCCGGGCCTGGCTCGAGTGACGATACCCACCTCCAGCTGGGGACACACGGAGCGCAGGAGCTGGTAGCACCCTTCCCGGTTCCGCAGGGACACGAACAGATGCTGCGACACGGGGAGAGGGGAGACACTTTAGATGGCTGACACCAGGAAGACAACTTTATTTAATACTGCTTCAGTCGGGGGCGAGGGGGGCTGTACAGGAATGACCGAGCTTTTGAGTTGAAATGCAGGGACGGGGAGGGCTGAGATGTTACGTAACTCCTCAGCTGTCGAGGACAGGATGGTGATGGTGGTATGCTGGTCTTATCGTGTTACGGTGTGTGTGTGTGTGTGGGGGGGGGGGGATGTTCTGGACTACTGACCTTGTCCCCCAGGGTGGTGCGGATGGACAGGGCGTTGGGCACCAGCAGGGCCATGTTCTGCTTCTTCAGGATGTGGATGCAGTTCACTGGGATCACCAACTGGACACACACACACACACACACACACACACACAGAGGGTTAGTGACAAGCTAGTATTTCTTCCTCATTTCAAATGAATTCATTCAAATTTGCATTCCGGCTACACGCAAATACGACCCAGCCTAACAGGAACACTCGTACGTTTGACCAAACCGCTCATTTGAAAATGCAACGTTCTCCTGTTTCGCCACACACACGCACACAGAGTTGGGGTCAGCTTACCTTGGTGTCCTTCAGGAGCACCGACGAGTAGAAGCAGGCATGGGTGCTGGTGACGTACAGCCGCCCATGGTAGGGCACCTCCTTCTGCAGGGCGCAGATGTACGCTGGGGGGGAGAGAGGACAGAGGAGATAAGCAGCAGTTGGGCTAAGGGCCCTCAAGGCTAGCTGGTCACTTAGCAGGACTCTAGAACACAGACAGGGGCCCTCAAGGCTAGCTGGTCACTTAGCAGGACTCTAGAACACAAACAGGGGCCCTCGAGGCTAGCTGGTCACTTAGAAGGACTCTAGAACACAAACAGGGGCCCTCAAGGCTAGCTGGTCACTTAGAAGGACTCTAGCCTGGGAACAGCCTTTTGTGTTCTAGACGTGCTCTAACAGATCGTGGTGGACTTTTGATCTTTTCAGGCTCCACCCGTACTTAGAACACGCCACTTTTGGAATTGTTTTGTAACAACTCAAGAGAAGAGGCCTTAAGCTAATTCAGTTGGGTTTACTTTACGTGGATATTAGCCTTACCAAATATAACTAATGAAATGAAACAATGGAGACTTCACTGTTGTGTGAGATATGTCATTATGTTGGCTAAATAAACGCGTGTTTGTACTGATGATTATCTATCTACGCAACTTACAAACTGTTCACAGAATCCTCAAAGGGGGCGGGACTTGGATACAATGTGTGCACTATGCTTCACAATAAACCACCTGCAGTAGAACAACTTAGTTTCGTTTTGCAACTTTTGGGTTTTGCCCAGCTTACCATGCAGCAAGTCTTCGCTCTCGGGAATGTCTGGAAACAACTTGTGGAATGTTGCGTTGTGCTTGATGAAGCTCTGTGGAAAAGGAAAGCAAACCCCCCCAGTGAGCAAACATATAAAAGTCCTTCAAACCGACAATGCAGTTGGTGGGAGTATTTCCCTCATGAATGTCGTCTTTGGAGACCAGAGGCCAAACCTACACTTTGTGAGCCCGTGCCTTCGGTCCTCTCAAAGCTCCGGTCTGCATCGAACGTCTCCGACCTGAGGGTGGACACAGCAGGGGGGGGGGGGGGGGGGGGGGAGTCAGTAGCTGGCCCTGGCGAGTGAGTGTGAGGGGGGGGAGGGACGCTTCAACACGAGAACGGAGGCTCCGGTTTCTCACCCGGGCGCTAAACACGTGGATGACGTAATGCGAGTTTTGCATTGGCTCGGTGCAAATACAGGGAGTGCCTTGAGTGGGTGTTCTGTGAGCAGGAGGAGTGGTGTGGAAGGAGGGGGACGGGATGGGACGTTTGCCTACCTGATGGGGGCTTGTCTGGTGAGGATCTTCTGCTGATGGACGGCCAGCTGGGCCTCCTCCAAACTGAAGGCCTTCCTGGGTTCGGCCTTCTTGCTGCTCTTGCTCCTCTTCACCTTCGCCGACAGTCCACCGCTCTCCACTGGGTAGCTGGAGGAGAAGGGGGGGTGGCAGGGTTTAGTAAGGAAAAATACATTTCTTCTCCTTGATATCCGATAGAGGAGATCCTTTCCCAAAAGATCCCACTAGCCAGCTCTGAGGAGAGAACAGCCAGAGGTCTCCCCTGACCCAGCAGACAGTTGCCACCGTGGCTGATGGATGAGACCAACCCCTGGGGTAAACCTGAGAGCCAGAGACCAATGGAAACTATGCGTGCGCTAAGGTGTACTGTTCCACATACCTCAACCTGCCTAACTTGATGTCACAAAGCGTGGGACAGCTTTTGTAGGCCCGGAGGCTTGTCTTTAAACCCCCCCCCCCCACCACCACCACCTGGATACGCAGCGTTAACACATCTTGTCATGTCAAATGACAATCTGGTGGACGTTTGTGTACAAAATCTAAGAAAGGATATTTCCCCCCAAATGATAAAGGATAAACTCTACCACATACAGTGCAATCCATTATCTGTTCTAGTTTGTCCCCCCAAAATCCAAGACAAAACCACTTAGACAAAATACTAGAGTACTACCACCAGAACAGCCTATAGTGAAGGTAAACAGTCTAGCAGTAGCTAGTCCCAACACACAAACTTGTAGCATTCTGATACATTGTCCTAAAAAAAAGGTAGCCAACTGTAAACTGAATCCCAATGTTGTGTCTGAGGATGTCATCCGTCTTACCCGTTAAGACGTCTCCTAGATGACCGGAAACTCATGTACCTCATCATAGCCAGTCGTTAATTTATGGAAGAACAATGTGATCAACTAAAACTAGCCTCAATCCATTATTCCATGCCTCAAGACAAAAAAAAACAAACACAAAAATGAAGACGGGGAAGTCACCGAAAACCTGGGAGCAGCTGACCCGATGATCCGTTACTGGAGTGACTTGTGAACTAGTTCAGCCCACATCCTGCCAGTGAAAGCTGTCGTTACACGAATGCCAATACCTAAAGGAAGTTGCCTTTGTGTTCCGAGAATGGTGTGACCCATCGTTGCGGGTGACGTGGGGCTCCCGACACGCCTCTCCGCCGCCTCAGCGAGTGAGAGCGGAGCGCACGGCCGCAGGAGCAAATTACAGGTGCTGACGTGCAAGTGGAGCCCCGCCTTCGCATTTTCTACCAGCCCACAGGCAAAAGAGAAACCGCCTTCCAACATTAAACACTACTTGCATGTTTAAAGAACAGTGCAGCAACCAGGCTTGGGGGAAAAAAAAGGGAAAAAAAAGGAACAGGCTTGTTGTCTCATGCTTGAAAAGCAGTTCAAACCAGTCTGCCAAACTCACGGTCCACAGCCTATTCTCTCCAAACCACCTTCTCCAACAGACAAGGGCTGCCCTGAACCATTTTTCTCCTTTGATGTTTAGGAGTCAGCTACCCGTTGCAAAGCAGGCATTGCTCAACTGCCGGGACAAAAGGCAGAACCATTAGGGCCTGAATACTGGGCAAGCTTAACTCGTTTAAAAGCTTTAATATCAACAGCCCGGCCATCCAGAAGCCAGCTCAAATTATCTCATGAAATAACAATACGTCTAAATGACTTATTGGATACATTGGATGCTACGCTACTAAAAGGCCCATTTCCAGTCATTCTATTTGACTCCTTCCGTGTAGCCTACACTTTACCACCTCTAGTCAGTAAACTACGTACTGGGAGTCAGGTGGCTGAGCGGTTAGGGAATCGGGCTGGTAATCTGAAGGTTGCCAGTTCGATTCCCGGCCGTGCCAAATGACGTTGTGTCCTTGGGCAAGGCACTTCACCCTACTTGCCTCGGGGGAATGTCCCTGTACTTACTGTAAGTCGCTCTGGATAAGAGCGTCTGCTAAATGACTAAATGTACTGAATGCACTGCTAAGAGGACGCCTGATAAGACTGACGTAACATCCTTTGGTAATGCTGGAGTTGACTGGAGGAAGGGTCAATGGAAAAACCAAGCGTCGAGCAAGGTTGGTTGGGTTTCCGTCATCCTTACCCAACACTGCGCAAACAATGAGCGAGACCTTTTGTAGAAGAGATGCTTTACTCTCGCCACAGAAAAAGTTAAAAAAAGTGGGGATGCGCCGCTCATGCTACAAGTTTATCACCTTTACAATGTGTAAACGAGGCCTCCGGTTACAGGCTTCCAGCCAGTGAAACAACCACTGGCTCAGGTGATTATGGGATGGGAAGGTTGAGTAGGCAATATTTTCAGGACCTTAAAGCAGTCTAATCCTTACTTTGAGCCAAACTAGCATTATGTCGAGACTCACTTTTGCAGCCGTCTCAGAACATGAGCCGAAGGCGAGTACGGCTATCAGTTACCACAGTCCCTCAACCACATTGCATTCCACCAGGCGACGGAATGTCAAATACAATGGCACCTGGGAAAATTTACATTTTACAAAAGATATAGCGCTCGTGGCCATCTTGCCTTTGTTTGAAGAGGAGAATCATACAACAGGTCCTGTCTATTCCTAACAAGACGGCCCGAAGATGCAGTCAGTCACCGGCTTTTAAAAACTGGTGCAGAATGTACATGTGCAGAGGACAGGCCGCTACTGTAACAGTGTGTGCTCTGGGGATTTGCAGCCCTGCAGTTCTGCTGACGGTGCTGTTTGCTATGGTGGAGAACCAAGACAAATACTGAGGGGCCACCACCTCATCAGGTGCAGCCTTATAGACCCTCTCACAATCACAGCCTTCAGATATAGTGCCATGTTTAAAATCAGGAGATATATATATATATATATATTTCTAATATTGCCTTAGGAGGAGGGTTGTCATTGGGAGGAATAAACAATAAATTAACCAAATCAAATACATTCGATAATCAGGGTTGAATGAGTGCTTTTCCTTTTTTAAGCTAGCTAAAGTTCAAGGCCAAAACCAATGAGGTTACATCAGCATGCTTGATTGCCATTACCAACCTGGAATGATTAATGTTACTTGGTGATGATTAGAAAACACCAAAAAGGTACAGGCTGAACAAAAACGGCAGAGTTGCTTACACTTTTGAGTCCGACTCACAAGACACAAGAAGTGGCCTAGTTTCTTATCAGTCGGCAGCAGATATCTGCGAAACGGAGGCCTTGAACCATGCCCCACTTCCTCAGTGCTGGGAAAATATCCGAGCCGACCTATTCCATCCACCTGACTCTGCTTGTTTTCCTCCTTGTGCGTGTTAGGCGACGTGTGCAGAGCCTAGGTGTGTGGAAACAGTGTAATCTGTTCATCTGGATTCCTTACAATGTCCCTTTTTTGTGGTGGACTCTGTCCCACAAACAGTGAGAGCCTTATGCATGCGCTTTGACTTGATAACCCCTATCTCTTTCCATGGCCTCGCTGACCGATCGCTACAACAAATACGGAGGGGGATACTCTATGGATTGGGCTATGCCTGTGCATGTTAGACATTGAGAATACAGACATTTGCCGAAATTCTGAATACAAAATAGACACAAATACAAATCTGTAGGTGACGACATATCTAGTCATTTAGCAGAAGAGCATCTGCTAAATGACTAAAACAATGATAGCCAGCCACAGGCTCTCGTTACAAACACAAAAAACGGGCTATTGCCCGTTACTGAGTTGTGGCTGGAAAGGCCGAGGTCTGTCAGCCATGTTAAGGTTCAGTGGGGCCTACCTCCGCCCGTCCTCGGCACGAGGAGGCCCTGCCGCGTCGCCCGCTTCACCCGGGAAGCACTTCCCCTTCTCCATGACCGGCCGGGCTCGTCCTGAACGCCTGCTTGGTTTACCGAGCGCTGCTGGCGACGAGCGTGTGTGTGTGCGTGCGTTCGCGTGGAGGGATAAGAACGGAATGGTCCCGAGTGCGACTTCTGCACCTTGCCTTTGGACCCGGAGCGGTGAGGAGTGCAAAGGTCTCCGCGTTTACAACGGAAAGACAACAACGGGAGGCTGTGGGAGGTGCAGTCTGAACAGGGCACGAAAACGGCCAGCGGAGGAGGATTGGGGAGGGAGAGAGAGAGATAGAGGGGGCTGGGTTTGAAGCTGTACTGTCCCTTCCAGCTTCAATCTCCCCAGGGATTTGGAGCCAGCTGTGTTACCTTGGAAACAGCTGAGAGTAGGAGCCAGAGGAGGGGGGGAGAACGGCTTCATTATTCAAATGGAGCAGGACCAAAGTGGATTGAAACTAAAGCACTTCCACTTTAGTCTTGCTCGAAAAGAATTGACGACAAGTACAATGGTCATGCTAATGGTTAGCATCTGTGAGAGATGCATTGTGTCCTTACAGCCGAAGAAAAACTAAACAATGGTGCTTGTTTGAAAAGGACGACTAAAACAAAAGGGGCATTCGTTCAAATGAACCTTGCGCTGGTAGGTTTATTGCATTGGGTTCCATCTGAGTCAATGGAATTGTTTTGTTTAAGCTGATTCATGGTTGAGCTTGTGCAGTTCCCCAAACATAGACAACTGACCAACGTATCATCACTATCTCAAAAGCCAAACGGACTGAACTTTGCCTCTGCATCACCTATTGGAGCCACCTCTCTATTGTGTAGGACTTAAACGGTTGAACATGTGTAGGAGGACACTAGGTTAGCTCTGGAGGCGAGTTGGGCTGTACATTCCACAACAGCTTATGCAATGGCCAACGTGGCAATCTAAAATGAGCTACTTACAGTAAGGCCATGTATCACTGGTGCCTGGGAAAAGTCAATCACAAGTAAGAGGTTCTAGAGATTCTAGAAATGAGTGTGCGTGTGGCAAGTGTGGTTGGAGTTCTGATCGATCACACACCTTTAGGCTAACGGCTTAGGTAAAAAAAGAAAATTTCCATCATGAATTGAGTCAACAAGAATCCCAATCAAGCTCTTGCCTCACTCATTGTCTTTGAATGACTCACGGATCATTTTCGAATGAAGCCACAGACCAAGCCCATATTCCCATTTGAGGAAAAGATTCGACTAATTTGCTTTGGCCAGAAGATTACACCCGAGTACAATTTAAACATCTAGCCAAATGTGTGCTGTACGGCTGCCAAGAAGACAAGAGTTGATCTTTGTATTCCTGTCTATTCAGACCAGCAAAAGCCCCAACTCGGGCACCAGCTAGCCAATGTGCGCACACACTGTACGTGCTTGGAACAACAGTCCCACCCAATTCCCTTCCATCTCCACCATTGTTATCCCTCCAGCGTCCTAATCTCCAGATCAGATCAAGCCTCCACAACAGCCACACGAGAGAGGTGTGAGGTCTTCCCATTGGTGGTCGCCAAGAATCCACCCCCCCGCCCCCCCAAAATACTCTTTATTCCTGGTATCAGAGAAAGACAGGGGACTCCGATAAGGGTGTGAGCTAGGTAGGTTATAAATATCCGTTGGGGTGCGCTCGGGAACATGCCGTCGTGTTAGTGAGCCGGTAAGGTGGTATACACCGGATCGGTGCTGAATTAGGGTATAGTATCTCGAGTTCACATAAACAGCCGAGTTGCCAAGCATTTGTGAAGGGGGGCAGGGTTGTCCAGGTGCCCCTGCTATGTAGTAAACATGAAATAGGACGAAATGTTTTCATCCATGGGAGAAGAGATGTCATTCGCTTCCGTGACATCCCTTGACATTTGAAGCCATCCCTCTCACGAGAGGGATCTTGCACGAGTAGGTCCCTCAAATCAGTGAGCCTAGCTGTCTGGGCAGGGGCTCAGATAGCAGGCCCCAGTGTCCCGTTTTCTGCATCAGTCACGCATGTGCGTCGAGGACCTTGCTGTTGACTGAGCTGGAATGATCCCTATCTCCCAGTTCTGCATTATAGAAGCACAGTGTTCTCATACTGACGTAGGATAGGGCAAACCTTGTATCATGATTATCTACCACAGTTTTTGCACAACTTGTCTACCAGTTCTGTGCACACAATTCTTTCTAGGACGGCTGGAGTCAGAAATGCCCCAAAAAGCGAAAGCTTATTTGTGAAGCATGAAGTATACACCATCTAGTGGACACGCACAGGCCTACATATTGTAAGGTCATACGAACAGCTGCTTTCCTGTTATCCAATCAAATTGGTTTCGTCTTAAACAGAGATCAGGTGACAGCAGGCACGGCTGGGGCGTGTCACTGCTCGGATTAACAAAAAATCTGTACAGATTTGTAGTTTCACGCCATTTCATTCCAGGTCGTCAGAAAGACAAACAATCCCCCCTTTTCCTGTTTCACAGCAAAAGGGAAAGAGGCACGTGGTACATAAGTGACGCCATCTATTGTAATAGATCATGGCCGATTAAGATATCGTTTCCAATTGTAAAACTATACCGATGGGGTGGGGGGGGTGGGGAATAAAGCCTTCGACAGGCTGCAGCGCGTGCGCGCAGGAGGGTTCGGAAGCACACTGGACAGGCTGCGGCGCGTGCGCGCAGGAGGGTTTGGAAGCACACTGATCAGGCTGCGGCGCGTGCGCGCAGGAGGGTTTGGAAGCACACTGGTCAGGCTGCGGCGCGTGCGCGCAGGAGGGTTTGGAAGCACACTGGTCAGGCTGCGGCGCGTGTGCGCAGGAGGGTTTGGAAGCACACTGGACAGGCTGTAGGGCAGGACTCTGGTCGCGGTGGCCAAACAACAACGTGAGATTTGTTGTTCCGCCGAGGCCGCTGGCGCCCTGCCCTTCGGCTCAACCACCGTGGTCCAAAAGCTCGCCAACCACGACCCTCAACCTCACAGCCCCACTATTGCAGGACCCAGCAAGCTGGAACAGTGAGCGCGTGTGTGTTTGCTGGTGGTGGTGGTGGGGGGGAGGGGGGGAGAAACAAGTGTGCGTTTGTGAGAGTCATGTGGCTCGTACATTCGGCAGATCTCCCTACATCCTCTCTGAGACAGAGAAGCCCTTTCTTTACAGGGTCATGTGGTCATTTCAGCAGTGGTTATGCCCTGGTGGACATTTCAACCTGGATCTAATATGGGGCTGCGCCGACATGATCCGGACAGCTCTGGTTACACATAGGCTCAACCAAGATATGTTATACTCTGTCATGTACCTTTGATTACCAAGAAAAGCGCCACACAAGTCTAATGTATTCAAATATGAAGATACACTTATTTCGATCACAGCATTTCAGTAAATAACGGGAACAATCTTAAGGAAGCAGATGGATTATTTTTTATAAATCGGTGTGTGATGCAATGTTATCTCCAATTAGCTCTGATTAAGACCGGGTCCAACTGGCGTGGCTCTCTGAGGTCACGTTTAGGAACAAGGCAGACGCCTGCCGTTAGGACTGGGGAGGAAGGCATTTTGGAATCTACGTGGAATCCAACAGCACTGTGAAGGAGGCAGCAAAGTGCCAAAGAAAAAGAGCAGTTTCTTCACTTTCTATGCTCCCAAGGGTGCTTATTAGCCCTATATTGGGAGGCCTCACACACTCCCTTCAAACCATAGCGCTGGTTTGAACACAACCCGTACTTTGACTGTAAACCTCAGTGAGGCCTGGTGCGGCTAGCTCCCTTTTACTTAAGTTGCTTTTTTAGCATGGCTTTCGCCAAGTATTATTTAAGGCTAGGACTTCCATGCCCAGTTCTGCTAGTGAGATCTCCACTCTGCATGGCTTTGTTGCCTGCTGTACTTCCCTGTTTATTCCAAACTCCCAAAACAAGAACATTCAAACAGCCCCTTCAACTTATCGTTGTACAGGGAGCGTCCTTCACTGTAGACTCTACAGTGAAGGACAGAGGGATGGGCGACCCTCTCTCAATGTGACGTACGTCTAGTTGACAGCGGAAGAGACACCAGGCCAAGTCTAATCCTCCGGCTGTCCAGGGAGAGGCCCTAGGGAGGGAAGGAATAAAGATTCTTCCTACTGGGCCGGGTATTAAGTGATATATTTTGTATAACATCAGACTGACCACCTGTGGCTGACCAAGGGGAGGTAAAAATAGCCATTTCAACAGGGGACATGGATTTAGTGTTTTGGACATAGTTTTTCCCACTTAAATAGTGTCAATCCGAACCACAGACTAGAAGATGATGTCATGCTTTTTCTAGAAGAGGAAAGGACAGGATTTAGACTAACAGAATGAGAATGCGCCACTACATAACTGTACAGTCAGTGAATATAACCTATACCTAGCTATATGGTTCAACACAGCAATGGCCAGAGTAATGAGAACATACAATTCTATATGTAAACAACACAGCGACTACATGCCTGGCTACAAACAATCACAAACAATTTGATATTATAAATAATTGTTTATGAATACAATCTAATTGTTTATAAGCCAGAGTGACAGCCAAGTACCATCTAGCTACATCAGAGTTTAGATCAGCGGAGCGGTGCAGAGCAAGGCCTCTAAAACTGAAACATCTCAGGCCACGGAACGTTTATGAACAGGGTTTCACATACACGTTTGATAGCCAATTTGTACAAACACATGCACAAATATTATAAATGCACTGTTAGAGCTAAAACAGAAAACGCTTCAATATGTCTGGCTAGCTAACAGCTATTTTAGCCTCGCGTCCACCCTTTGATGAGTGCTCACAGCTGATTGGCTGGAAAGCCATACAGCGGTTCCGAGCGAACAGTTATTCTTACCCTTCTTTCATGAAGTGCTTGATTCTGAAAATAGCCTTTTCATCTATCTTCCTGAGGAAGGTTTTCAACCTTTCTCTCTTGTTTTCAAGCATTCTTTTTCCAACCCAGTGCTCGATTTTGTCTCAACACGCCGCTCCACGCCGACTCCTTGGATTTGTTTCGTTTCTGCTTTTTCTTTGCGACACCATGTATGCTGATTAGGATAATGATCTTAAATCGGACCAAGTCTGTTGACCAATAGCAGAGAGTGTCGAATTACAAAAAATGGCATGTCAGACCAGCTGTCCAATCAGTGCGCAGTAGTTGACTCATAGCCTCCGCCCCGTATTAAACAACCCGCATCCTTTTAGGGTCTGCTTCACAGACTGTACCGGTGTTCTGTCGTTTTGTCTTAAGTGGTTTAATTATTTACAAATGATCTGTACATTGACAACATACTGAAAACATACTCACGGTCACGCCATACACTTTTAGAACAAACAAAATAGGTTATAGTATAAACATTTGACGTTCCCTAAACACACAGCAAAAAGGCATTCTGCCTTGACATAATCTTCATTCATAACTGTATGATGTGAGACTATCATGTTCAGTCTGATCATTTGGTGGCCGCAAAATTGTTTAAAATGTTACGTTACATTTATTTGCACTAACAAGACAACTAAACAGTTTTACTAAATAACTGAGAGAAAGAAGAAGAATACGGTCTTATAAATATTTCAAAACTGTCAGAGTCAAACGCTTTTGAATGACTCCATGATTCAAATAAAGACTTCTGGGGACTCAATAACTTAGCTGGAAACCGAGGTCCATAAACCCCAGGATCTTTCCTGGTCAGCCTGGGCCCTGTAAACACCAGCTGAGCCAGAACCATCCCCCCCCCACCCACTTCTGCGAGGCAGTAATTACAGCAGCACAAGGTTAGGTCACACCTAACTCTTGACTGTGGGCCCCTTGCTGAAATGTGTCCCATGAAATGTGTGTTCCTTACTTACAACATTCAAGGTAGCTACTATTGGGACACCACCAACCATTTGTTTACCGGAATCCATTTCAACGATGAGATCTTGTTTCACTGAGAAAAGACTATGCATTACTCATAACAGTACTTTTTGGAGGAAGTAGTCAATATGGAGTGCACTTTCTAGGCCAAAGAGCTCATATGACTATTTAGGAAATTCCTTGCCTCACAGGGAACAGACGAGGCAATGTGTGAGGAAACATGACACAGCAAACACACCACCCTCACGCAGTCTGTTCAGGCCTGCCTCCAGCTCCAGTGCATCCCTTAATCATCCTCACCAGGAAACAAAGAGGATACAGTCTGGGGGTAGAGCCTTATACAGAAAAATTGCTCAATCTAACACGTACGTGTTCACACCACGTAGGATGGCCAGGAGACAGCTTTCTCTCAGTTACCTTGACAAGATTTCCAGCTGGTTCTTTACAGTTTGGGCCCATGTGTTAAACACAATATTGTAAAGGCTTTTATTCAGACACACGCAGTGGTACCACATCATTGTTATTGTATATACTGTATCTGTACTAAGTTATGTGAGACTGTAGGGTTAAATCCAGGGGCGTCGTTAGACCCTTTACTGGGGCACGTGCCCCAGTATAAATCTGCTGTGCCCCAGTAAAATCTAAAGTTTGAGTTTTACCAATTTACTTTATTAGTCAGTGCATTCAATTCGATTGATAATCCCGGAAAAAATTAACGCAATATCCAAATCAACGCTTGTAGAATCAAAGCAGTATAACCGAAAACACAAACCGATGCCCGCAGAATTCCATGTCAGTGCGCTCTTCTGAGCTTGCCAAATAGCCACTGCAGCACGCACAAGTCCAGGTGTCGGACTCGGCACACAAGTCAGAATTGAGGTAGGCAAAGAAAACCTTACAAAACTAAAGAAAGTTTCTAAATGATAGGCCTACCTAGTCTTATTTAGACTAAAACTAAATTACATGAAGCTCAAAAAACAGTATTTGCGCTCAAATGTATGCCAAAAAAAACTGCACGTTAACTATTGATGTCCCTGGCAAAGCTGATATCAAACTTGCGTCCCTGAACTGTTGTATAGTGAGTTAAGCAAGGGGAGTTTTTGTCGCAGAGTAGTGCATTGTGCGCAGCAAGCTTGGAAGAAAAAAAGTGATATGAATAGGGGCCTGTGCCCCAGTAGAGCTTTATGTCTACTACGCCCCTGGTAGACACAAATAAGTTTCATTTGATCTATGGGACAGGAAAATCAGAGGTGAAACACATCCTGTACGGTAAACCCAGGTGAAGTATTGCTCACATTGCATTGATCGTGTCTAAAGTAAACATTGACTCATGCAATATTGACATTTGACTTGCAAACAGACCACACGATTGGAGCCAATGATTGAGGAGATAGGGACACGTATGAAACACTAAAAGTTGAATTTACTTCACCTTGATTTTTATTTCACACTCATTCCCAACAGCAAGAGTAAATGCCTTCAATGACAGTCATGAGATGGTTTTACAAAGCAAGGAGACTTTTGCACAGGATGTGGCTGTATTGCAGTCATAAACGAATATATCACCATGGATGTAAATTTGGTAATGTTTGTAGAGCAGTAAAATAAATATTTCTGTATTGTGACATTATGTTGTTGTCCAAATCCCAAGTCAAGGACAGACTAGACTAGTAGTCAGGGTCGTTATTAGCACATTCCAAGGACAGGATATAGAGATGTCCATTGAAGTCAAGATTGTAGTGACTATCAGCTGTTGTAAAGTGTCTGTTTTGGTAGAACATTGCTCATTATCAGTGCCTTTAAGTAATAGTTTTCACCTCAGGATAAGAGAGACCACTTGGCACAAAAAAAAAACAGATAAGAGAACTGCTATTGCTTGTATTATTCATTATGTTACAGAAAGGTGCATTAATCTAAACCATACATATAGTCTGCTGTAAAACACATAATGCCAAAGTAGTCAACAAAGTCTGATGTACTGATGTTTATTATTGAAAATCCTCATCAGGCCCAATGAGTAAACAGACATTAGACGCCATTAAAGTGCTGCCCAGAGCCAACTTTTCAAGCAGATTGCAGAAGATCATATGGTTTATTGTAATGGTGATGTGTTTCTTGAGTGCCCCTGACAAAATGTATCAAAAGGAAGGTGAACGCATACAACCTTCAATCTCATTACATTCATTTGAATGAAGCATACCCCTAAATTTCAGTGATGGAAGGAGTCAACAGTATGTCTTAAATGTAAAAAAAAAAAATCCTTCTTCCACCAATATCGTTAATAAAATCCATCATTGCTAGCTCCGTCATCAACCAAGCGCTGAAACAATGTCCTGATCTGGATGACCTGAGCAGGGTTCTTGTGTATCTCTGGGGTCAGAAAGGTCAACACATTGTGTAGATGCACCCTGTCAAGAATATATTTTACTTAATGAGGAGTGGGGGGACTTCACTCTTAGCCCCCCGAGTATCACCTTACCTTCAAACACTGGGTCATTGTCTGTGTTCACAGACTATGGGTGCAAGAGTTTGGATCTCTCTCTATGGGAATAGGCTATGTTTTCTTCACACTTTCTCGTGGGGGAAAATGTCATGTAATGTCATGGCATTTAGTAACCTTGTGTGTATGGAGTTCACTTGCAGCCCAGACCGGTAAAGGATTGTGCAGGGTCTTAGAGGAACGTTTACTTGCTGTAATGTGTTTGTGGTTCTCCCTGGATGCTCAGGGTGTCTGATGTTGCACACACATACGATCCTGCATTTACGGGGGTTTTAGGTTTCGACCAGGCAGCGCTGTGCTCCTCAAGCTACCGTTACCTGGAGACTCTCATCACTAATTTAGCAGACCAACAGCCCATGGCAGGGTCGGAGAGGTGGAGGGGGAGCGGGGAAGACTCTCTGCGTTGCAAGCCAGGGCAGCATCCAGCCAGGCTTCCAAAGGACAAAGGAGAAGCCAGATCTGGGGCCAATGCAGAACGGGGAGGCAATGAGCCCGCAGGAGCAGGATCCAAAGGCTTCTGTGCCCACGGAGGAGGACCACAACCAGAGTCAGGAGGGAGCGGTGCCCTCGGCTCCACCGCTACCCCCTTCATCGCCACCTCCGCCTGGCCCACCGGAGTACCCGAGGCCCAGGCTGGTCTTCCACACCCAGCTGGCCCACGGGAGCCCCACAGGCCGCATTCATGGATTTACCAATGTGAAGGAGCTGTATGCTAAGATCGCTGAGGTGTTCAATATTTCCCCCTCTGAGGTAAGGGACTCTAGATATTATCTCTTTATAAGTCTTCGTAACTGCTTATTTTTGCAATTACACCTTTTTCTATTAGGGTTTTATTTGATGTATATTTAACCATTAACGTCAGCAAACCATACTGACCATGCTGAAGACGTAGTCCATTTATGGATGGTTTATATACCGGCTAACTATAGAGTTGACGTTCTCTTAATAGTTCCTTGAATTATATATTTTTGCATTTACAGATCATTTAAATGCAAAAACAGGGGACAATCAACATAAAGTCTTAATTACAATATCAGCCTCGAATGAGGCAAATTGTCTCTTGAGGAGTGGGGACCGTGTGGGGCCGGGGGAGGGAGAGGGGTCGGGGTGGGGCGAGAGGGGGTGTTAAAATACATGACAAAGGACACACACTGAGCTTGTCATCAATGTGCATAGGCACCTGTGTGACATTGTCTCATGGGCCAGGGTGTACATGCAAGTCTGTCTCTAATTAAGTGGGTATTTGCATAAAGCGTGTACGGTTTCAAATAGCTCCCTTTGCCATGAGGTAGCATGAGAAGGCCATTTGCTCTTGCCGATTTTCACTAAACGGACTGATAATTAGATCATGTGTACAGTACCTTTGGTCAAGTTTCACCACTGAACGACAAATGCTTCATTGAAATATTCCTAGTGCAAGAAAGAAGAGAATGCATGAGAAAAATGAACAATATGCATTGAAAACATTCACTATTAGAATGTTGACTACAAACAGATGTCTGCTCTTTGTGTCACCTGAACATGTTCCGAGACAAGGATCATGCTTCTACAGTGACTCTCTAATAACGTCAGAACAGACCTCTGATCTTGACATGGTCCTTGGAAGAAATCTACTGATCTGGCCCAAATTGACCTTTGGTAGGTCATGGTTACCGACACAGAACTTGCAGCTGTCTCAAGGTCAGCACAGTTGCCACCTAGAGGCCCTCTGAGGAAACACATGAGAGTGGAGCTGTTGGAAACATACCACTGGTGTCCAATGGTGACCAACATATGCCTGTAGGAAAATATTTTTCTTGGAAAACATTTATAAGAGCTTACAAAGCAATGCATCCCTATGAGATATAATAGGGATTTACAAAGGTAAAAGCTAGATTAAACAATAGCATACATATAGAGTCTGGTAACCTTCATAACTATCCTGTACCCGTACCCGTACAAACCTTGATGTAGAATGTCTCCACAATTATAACTAAATGACTGAAATTTAAGGTAGGGAATATACACAATTAAATGTTATCTGTTGCCAGTGTCCCACTTAACATTCCATATTGTCAGCTTGTATAGTGCCATTCTTATCTTTATGCTTTGCCATGCTTTGATATCTGTTATCAAAGCACCTTGATTTCAAGGTTTATAACCGGATGGTGTGACAGAAAATGCGTGGGTGAATGCCTACATGTTCAGAAGGCCCCCATATGAACCAAGTAGTCTATTAGGGTAGTCACTATCGTTATGGTTTAAAGCACTGTTTTTAGCATTAGCATTTTAGCATCTGCATTTGGTTGCTGAAGACAAGGTCACGTATGATGATAATGATTGACTCACTGATGAGTCCCAGTGTCAGTGGGGCAAGACCATAGTATACTAGGTCTATGGTATACAAAAGAATAGTCTGACTTGGCTGGTTCAAAGAGAATTAGTGAAAAACTAATATCAAAGACTTGCTTACTTGAGGATATAGTAGACAAATGAAGCATTGCTTAAGAATAGAGAAGGAAAGTCTAACTGGACAACAATTATACATTTTCATGCACTGTCAAGAAGATCGACTCATGTGCAAAGCGTATTTCCTGTGCAGACATTTGGTCTGGACAGAACCTCAAGAATGTCCATATCAAATATTTAGGCTTTTACTGACCTCTGCTGTTAAGAGTGTGTATTGAACAGCGATCAGAAGCGTCACACATGTTTAACCCTTGTGTTATCTTCGGGTCATTCTGACCCATCAGTCATTGTGACCCACCGTCGTATTGCGACAGATTTACCGCATACAAAGACAAAGTGAAGCATTTTCTTTTAACCGTTGGGCTGTCTCAGACCCCCCACATTGCAAAGGTTAAAAGAAAATTATTTTAATTTGTTTTTGTATTGGGTAAAATTGGGTAAACACAACGATGGTTCGTTATGAACCTTTGGGTCATGTGACCCGAAGGCAGCACGAGGGTTAATGAATACATACTATGTATCATACTGCATGTGTTGTAAATATATCATTACGAAAGTGAGGAATCAAAGTAGACGGGTATTAAGATAATATGACATTTGTCATGTCCACATAGCTGTAGCCAGAATTCCTTCTTTGAGTGGTTTTGAGTCCCATGGTGTTTAGGAAACGAATATGGTTCAATTTGATTTCTTACCCACGAATCATAGCTGCACAGTAGCAATTCAACTTTCTGTGAGAAACCAACAATCATCTGACCTGCAAATCTTGTCTCCATTTTCTCTTTTCAGATCCTCTTCTGCACCCTGAACTCTCACAAAGTCGACATGCAGAAGCTCCTGGGGGGGCAGATAGGTCTGGAAGACTTCATCTTCGCCCACATCAGGGGGGACACCAAAGAGGTGGAGGTCACCAAGACCGAGGACGCCCTCGGCCTCACCATCACAGACAACGGAGCTGGATACGCTTTCATTAAGGTGTGTGACCACAAGGCGTACGTGCAATGTCTGACTGTACGAGACGACGACATCCCGTCCCCTATCTCAGTGGTTCCAAACCCTGGCCCTCAGGGAACACCTGTCCTGCATGTTCTAGATGGTTCCCTGCTCCAACACACCTGATTCAAATAAATGGTCATAAGCAGGCGTCTGCAGAGCTGGATAACGACCCATTCATTTGAATCAGGTGGGTTGGAGCAGGGAAACATCTAGAACATGCAGGACAGGTGTTCCCTGAAGACCAGGGTTGGGAACCACTGCCCTAGCTGACCTGTCACGGGCAAGGCCTTATAACTCTGCACCATATCTTTGATATTCATCTTCATTCCTCAATTTATTTTGTTCATTCATTTGCTCGTTCTTTGTTTTACTTTCGTCCTACCTATCTTCCCTCTTTTTACCCTTCCTTCCTTCTTTCCTTCCTTCCATTCTAACGACAGAGAATAAAGGAAGGTAGTACCATTGACCAGCTGAAGACTGTATGCGTGGGAGACCACATTGAGGCCATCAACGACCAGAGCATCGTCGGATGCCGACACTACGAAGTAGCTAAGATGCTAAAAGAACAACCGAGGGGGGCTCCCTTCACACTCAGACTTGTAGGGCCTAAGAAAGCCTTCGGTGAGTAAATCGTCAATTAAGAATCAGACCGTTTTATAGAAAAAAAAGTTATCAAAAAGGATTCATCAATAAATCTGACCTGTTCATGTCAACTCTTACACTATTACCATTGCGGAGTCAGGTGGCTGAGCGGTTAGGGAATCGGGCTAGTAATCTGAAGGTTGCCAGTTCGATTCCCGGCCGTGTCAAATGACGTTGTATCCTTGGGCAAGGCACTTCACCCTATTTGTCTCGGGGGAATGTCCCTGTACTTACTGTAAGTCGCTCTGGATAAGAGCGTCTGCTTAATGACTAAATGTATTACGCTTTATTTAGTAACATTTAAATCAAGTTTATGGCAGGATTAACAATACCCACTTCATCATGACGCTAGCAAAGTTTTGGACTCAGGTCAAATACCACAAAACAACCTCTCACATCCCTGTGACATTATTGCACTCCCACACAAACATGTCAAGTGTCAAATGGAACAAAATGTTCCCTAAGGGTGTTTCATAAACACATACTTACTTTATTGAAAGGTGATCTAGGAGTCAATAGGATCAGACTGGGCGTATCGCACTGTCTCACAAGGAAGGAAGGAAAAGCTGACTGCCTAGTCTAAACTCCAGCGGGAAATAACCTCTTTAGACTAAAATGAAAATGGTTTGGAGCCAAAACCTGATTGGGTTCAATGGTTTCCTAAGAATCAAGCCTCACCCAGACAGGAAGCTAGCATAACCACTGAACTTCAGTTGCTAATGTTATTGTTCAACTCTGATCTGATGGTGTTTATTATATTGAAGGTCCTACTTTGCTATATTACTGTACCTACAATTAGCTGATGGGGAGTTGCTACACTGAGATATAAGCTCAAAGTCATTATAAGTAGTCATTGCATACATAATAAAAAAATATTATGTATTGTCATGTATTCTCAAAAAATATTCGTCAAATAATCTTGCTCAAGGTGAAAAAAGATGCAGGTTTTAGAGTGTAGATAAACACAGTTTATCTACAGGACTCTTCATCATGTGATCCTAGCCCCAGCAACCCCGGCAGAAATGCGTTCATGTGCAACCCTCTGAACAAACGTGTCAATCAATTTCTACCTCATTCTAAAACAGTCAGTTCATGTGGTGGATCATTATAACGTTAGCTAATTGGATGTTTGAAAATGATGGATTACATTTCATGCTCAGAGGGGTTAATTACACTCTTGAATGTGCACAGAATATCCCAAGACAAAGAGAGAGACACATCACAGCGCTCATTATCATTCAACATGGCTGTCATTCGTATCTGAGCTTCATAGCCAATGAAATATATATTCCCGTGGCTGACATTCACTTCTGACAATGGACTTAGATTGACATGAAAAGCTCTACTAAGTCTTTATACTGTAGTTACTTGGTTCAATTTTAAATTGAACTTTCCTTTCACCTGGGAGTGCTGGATTCAGGCCATGTACATATTGTGTTACTGCATATTAGTTTTATGATTATAATACCATACGGATAATGTATTTGCTCCTTGAATCTGGTCTGTTCGGCTGATTGGAGCCAGGAACAGAATGTTTGATCCAAATCTCCAACCTAATCATACACGGTCAAATTCAGGCCAAGGTCAAAATCAGGCCAAGGTCACATTCAGTCCAAGGTCATATTCCACTTTCATTCAAATAACAGAGGTAACTCACTGATAACTTGTCATTAGGTAACTTGAACTTCATTGATTTTAGAGATAGACTCTTCTAAGAACGCTTGCGCTTGATTTTCATAAACAACTTATTGTGCGTTCTGTGTACTTCTCTTGTGTGTGTGTGTGTGGGGGGGGGGGGATTGGATGTGTGTGTGCAGACATGATTGGCATGAGGACAAGAGCACCCAAGTCCAGCGAGGGTAAGATGGGGAACGGGAAGGAGACCCTGCGGCTGCGGTCCAAGGGGGCCGCGACCGTACAGGAAGTGGTGAGTTTCACACACTCCCACGGCTGTTGACCTCTGACCGCCTGACCATACACACACATCAACAAACACATGAAAACACAAGTTCACATACACACAGTCACACACGATAAGGGGGTCAGATGGCTGAGCGGTTAGCGAGTCGGGCTATTAATCAGAAGGTTGTTGGTTCAATTCCCGGCTGTGCCAAACTACGTTGTGTCTGTGGGCAAGGCACTTCACCCTACTTGCCTCGGGGGGAATGTCCCTGTACTTACTGTAAGTCGCTCTGTATAAGACCGTCTGCTAAATGTAAATCTCTTGGAAAGATTGTTAGCACAAATATTTTGTTCATCTTACTCCTTGTAAATAATGACCTCAGGATATCAGTCTTCACTACTGCCTAAATACACTGCCAAATATGGTCACGGCCCATTAATACTCAGAGAAGCTTTGTTTCATTAAAAAATATGGATTCCACCAGCAGAAACCATGGGGATTTTCTTAAATGCATACTAAAATGCGAAATTATTTGCTACCCTACTGTGACAAGATGCATAGGGTTGTGTTGATCATAAGTTTATGATCTCACTGGATTCCACATTAGTGTTTAGAGATTGGATGCCAGTGAGATTCCTTTCATCCAAACATTCTGACTCTTGCTTTCCCACCAGCCCAACGAGTTTGAAGAGAGAGCCACCAAGAAAGTGGATGACTTACTGGAGAGCTACATGGGCATCCGAGATGTTGAACTAGGTAAGATGGATGTCCTGTCGTACCATTTTGAAAACAATCCCTATTGGGCTTCAGAATGTATTGTCAAAAATGGCTGACACTGGGTAGTGTCTATGCTTGGCAGTGTCTCGTGGCTGTTCTGCACAAGTCATTTCATGCATTACAGGTTAGGCTACATACCAGCAACATGAGCTACTTGTCTGATAACACAATATAACCAATTTATTTGGTTGTATTAAATATGTTAATAAGTAATAAGTTGAGTTCAAACTTCAATGCTTTCTTTGGAATACATGTAGGTCTGCCTTTTTCCTGGAGGCATAGTCCATTAGCTTCTAAATATAATACTGGAACATTACCCAGACATGTCCTTAGTTAGTTTGTATACTCAACTGACACACTGCCAATGTCCAGAATTCTGCACAAGCATGACTAAGGACGTGAGACAATCAACCATTGGGAACTTTGGGAACAACAGAGAAACATTACTCAAGTGTTGAAAGGTTGACCATTTCCTGCAGTGGACAGGATGTCATCCACGTTCATAACGGCTTTTCCCATAACTAACATTGCGCCGACTGTCCCCGCTTACAGCGACCACAATTGTGGAGGCAGGCAAAGATAAGAAGAACCCAGATGACTTTGCCGAGGCCCTGGATTCGGTGCTGGGAGACTTTGCGTTCCCCGACGTGTTCCTGTTTGACGTGTGGGGTGCTATCGGGGATGTGAAGAACGGGAGAATGTAGGAGGGAAGAGATGGGGAGTCTGCTGCAATCTCCCTCTCCGTCACAGCAATTGTATATCACTTTGACCTGAACGATCACAACCCCTCGTTTTATGATGAAATTGCGGGTATTTGCTTTGACACGCTGAACTGACCAAATATTACACAAAACGTGGCCGTCATTGGGCATGGTTCTGATTGTTCGTGTCCACCAATCAGGGCTGGGTGGGGATACTGTAGGATTTGGAAAAATACATCAGCAATACAAATACACAGGAATCCATCTCTGAAAACAGGAAGTGAGATAATGAAGCTGTTTATTCCTGATGTAGAAGGATGGGACAAACAGAAAAGGAGAGATACGTTTTGGTCTTAGAGAACACATTCAGTCAGAGATTTATATCTCACCAATGTCCACAAACTATATCCAACGACCAAGGCTGTGAAACCATGGAGACGCCATACATCAGGTGGTTGAGTAATAGCACATTTGATTAAATGGTACTGCAAGGGTGAAGTACAGTGTCACCACGTAATGTCTTAATCTACTGGAACATTCTTAGCAGTGATCCTGGGGGAGGTCTACATTATATTTAGCCAGTTTTTGATGGTTTCCTTAAACCTAATGCAACCAAACCAAGAATTCCAATAAGTCACTATTGTGAAAGGAAACAGTACTCGTCATTTCCTCATTTCTTATAAAGTCCTTATGGTGACTGCTGTGAGTTTTCCTTCAGGAAATGCATTCTGTACCTAAAGGCTACAGAAGAATGGTACAATAACCTAATAACTCAAATTTGTGTACAATTTGTTTGAAACATCTGATTCTTATGTCTTTATCTCGCCTGAGCAATGAAGGTCTTCATACATCTTCTGATGTGATCTCCCTCGAGTCATGGTCTAATGCTTTGGTTCAAAGTGTTTCTGAGCACAACAGTTCTACAATATCTATAATTTAGAGGCTTGTCTTATTGATATAATGTACATAGGGGTGTCACATACCCTTGGAAATAAAGAAGACATACTAGTTATGAATCATTAATGTATAAACGTATCGGTTTAAAAACTTTGTTGAGTGTTTCTTTGTCCCAATGGCCTCATTTTTGTCACTGAAAAATATTACTGCATGGTTAATTTAGAGTACTTCAATAGCTAAATCATATTCTACTCTATGGAGACCTGAGAATAAGGCATATTTCATGTGTATCTTAAGTTCAAATTGACAATAAAACATTTCTAATCTTAAATTGTTGTGTCGTTGAGAATCACAGACCAATTTATTCAACTGTAACAACTTCTCAACTAGTTATTTTTACTGTATGTTAATAAAGTATTCTATAAAAGTTAATTCCATAGAATATCCTAAATAGGAAACTATTTACTCATTATATGTAATAATTTTACATAATCCGTCTATATTTGAGTTATATTACATTTGCAAAAACAAACAGGCAGATTTTATTTATTAACGTACAATAAAGCACGTGTCATTGAAATAAGATAGTCCATACTCCAAATACACATCCCAACACACAGTAAACAAAAAGCTTTGCAACTGTGCAGGGTGATTCAACATGCAGTTTCAATACATTCTACATTACAAATAAATACTGTTTTCATAATCCTCCAAGTCTACTGCTATGGACATACATCATTATGCATTTGATCAAGTATACTGTCCTGTAAGATATCTTTACTGTACATAAACCTGAAGAGTATATCTGACTAAGTGTGCTAAAAACACTTACAACAATCACACAACCTTAATATTTATACAGTGTTACTGGGAACCAAACTTTTGTATATAATGTCATATTATCAGTCACAACTTTCACTATATATTTCAACACATGCATATACTGTATGCGTAATTTCACCATCTGATCTTTCCTCATCCTTCTTAGAACCTGTGTACCCATGAGTTACTGTATGGGGTGAGACAGATTAACATGGAGGATAAGGTCAAAGGTCACATACATTGTTTCTTTAAGATATATGGATACTAAAGCGTAAGAGGGAACGTTACCTGTCAACTAATGCGCCTGTTGAGGCAAAGGAAACCTCCACTTCAAAACGTCAATGAGGATTTCCACGACCCACCATTCGTCCTAATCACTGTAGCTGATAAACTGTCAGTCAACACCTTTCAAAGACATGCCTCATTTTAAAACATCTTGTTAGCTTAGCATTCTCCTAATCCTTTCGATGTTTTTACCCTCTCCTGTGATACACTGGTCTCTCTGTTCTACTGTGTTTCTTATTTCCTATCATTTAATGCCCTTCATGTCTATTTTCATTGTATCATTGCATTGCTGTATTCGCATTGCTGTATTCTCATTGTATTGTAAAGCACCTAGTATTGTAATTTTGTACAAAAGGCACGATATTACAGTTTTTTTCAACTGCTTACACCCATTTTTTTTTTACTTTTCCTCTTTTTTTTGGTTGACTTTCCCTCTTTTTTTAAATGTACTTTACACACAAATCTAAGCATTGCACATAAAAGATGCAAAATGCCATGCCTTGAAGCACTGCTTTCAAAATATCACAAACACGTTTCAAAAGCAAACATTTGTCTTACGTTGCAAACACCTTTGCGATAATATTAAATTTTTGAATATATCATATACACACAGTTATTCAAAACCTTTTGTGGTTGTGAATACAGTATTACACAATACAAAAGAAAGAGTGTAGTCGGACAGAAACCAAACCTAATTTTGAAAAAGGTGATTACGGAATGGTGTGTGTGTGTGCCATGAACTGTAGCATACAGTAATATATACTATTTTCTACAATATTGTCAGAATTTCTTTTTACAGTCACTGTACTGTTGCACAGTATGATAGAGTAATACACCAGACTGTGACCAATCATGCAGTGCACTGCAGTCAATGGATGCTAAAATAGATGTATGTGTATACAGTTTTTTCCAATTGCTTAGTAAGCTCAATTTTGAAAACGGGGCTCACTCTTTCAAAACACAACACACGATTCACACAACCAGACACACAAGTATCAGAACACCTCCAATCTTGTGCAAAATGAAACACTTCGTTCAAAACTATACCAGACATCCCAAGTCTCCCGGAATTTCCATCAGTCTCCCGCAACAGCTCCCGGACGCCCGCAAATGCTATACGATCTCCCGGAATTCGGGGATTTTGTATTTAGAGCGAGCGCGAGACTGTACAATGGTAATTTATGGTCGAAACAGGTGCATATCGCGCGTCCTGATTGCGTCCCGGGGAGGGGGGGGGGGGGGAAGCCACCTCCCAGAAATGAATCTCTGCAGGTTGGGATGTCTGCTATACAATCATGTATATAAACCCAATTCTGTCACCGTATGCCACAGACATGGTTCATAACATTGGACTCTGTTTGAACCAGTTACACACTATTGCACACAATTTAAAACACTTTTACAATAACTGTTCTTTTCTAATGATATAACTTGCTTGATTTTGTCAGAGATATTGTTGCAGTAGAATACGTAAAGTACATGAATATGTTGACCAAACACAACACACAAGACCAGTACTGCACACTGATGAAAATATGAACTGTACTCTCCACATTGTCTACGTAAAGGTTGCATTTTGTGCAGAAGATCAGAACACATTTCAAATCAAATACTGTAGTATGCTACATACTGTAAAGACAGCTAATACATTTGTGGAGACAAAAAAAAGCATACAGCAAATGAAATACAGTACAGTACAATCATGGACTGCAGTGAATGGGTAAAAAAAATACTGATGTAGTGCATATAGTAGGCTACATTTTACTGTACTGTACTGGAGACAGTAAAGTAGAAAGAAAAGAAAAGTCGTTTTCACCTGTGCTCTTGTCAAAATGTCAAAATGACTGTTGCAACAGTATATCTGCTGAGGTTGGGCTGAACACTGTCCTCTCTTAATGTTTCCCCATGGTTCACAACATGGTCAACCAATGTTGTTAAATTTGGCCCCATTCTTCCACGGCTTCCAGGTCTACCTCTCCCTACCACCCTTCATCCACGGGCTTCCCCTATCATCCTCACTCTCCCTCATTTCTACAGGAAATGTTCAAATTATACCCACCACTGTAAATCAACTCAAATTAGGCTATTTATAGGCCTATTCTAAATTTGGTTGGTGTTGAGAAAAGCAATGAGTGTTTGCACATGTGTGAGGAGTTAGTGTGAGGCACTGATGAATTAGTGTGGCATTTTGGTTGTGTTTGAAAAAGGAAATCAAGATGCTTCCTGTTACAATTGTGTGTGTTACGTGGAAAACTGTGTGTTGTGTTTTGCAAAAAGTGTTTGATGAAATTGAAAGCTGAGTCAAAGGCCAAACATGTGCGTATGGCTTTGCAGATTTGATGTGTGGTTCTGGTGTTTGAGTGTCAGGTTTCAGAACTTGTGTGACAAGTAAGGATTTTGTGTGTAAGCAGTTGAACAAAAACTGTAACTGTGATTTGGCTTGAAATGGAACATCTGCGAAGCGTCAGGCAAAGAGCAGCCAGACTTACAAGTGGACGCTCTTTCCTTATCAACACCCCCTTGCTGAAAACTATTAATACGTCGCTTTGGATGAAAGCGTCTCCTAAATGAATTCAATGTCAAACGGACTCGAGCCCACACAAAAACTTGTTGTCTTTGGAAGGGTAGCCACCCAGGGATGGTGTTCAGTTTGACAGTGAAGAACGCAGAAACAGTGCACGTGATCTGGGCCAGATGCTGCTGTCAAACACGGCATGCAGCTCTCCATCATAACGAGCTGAATGGCTCGAAATACTGAAGACACGTGAACAAAATATGCCACATGGCAGAAGCTTTCACCAGAAGGGATTTTCAGTCCGAAAAGTGCAATTATTTCAGTGGGACCGTCTAATCCAAGTTAATGACCTCCCCTCATTAAGAAGCACAGCCTACACAGACCGAAACTGAACGGGGACATACTACTTTCCGTCCCCCCCCCCCCAAAAAAAAAAAAATACTTCACTAACCTTCACGACAAAATTCACCCTCAGTTGCCAAAAGCTAGTGCGGCCAGATCATTCAAACCAGGGGTCTCCAACCCTGCTCCTGGAGAGGTACCTGCCTGTGGTTTTTTCGCTTTGACACTAATCTAGCACACCTGATACTAATAACTGGCTGGTCGATTTGCCGAATCAGGTTTGTTGCGACGTGTGATTTGAGCTTTATCCTATAGGCAGGTAGCTTTCCACGAAGAGGGCTGGAAACCCCCTGATTCAACCAAATTACAGAGAAGGGGGTGGACCCTTCCCTTCCACCTTCCCTCCCCCGGGGTCGGCCTCCTGAGCGCCCCCCAGGGAGGAGCGGGTGAGCCTGCGCAGGGTGCCACTGAAGGAGGGGTACAGGCTCATGATGGAGCCCCTGGACCAGTCCATGCGGGGGTATATGCGCTTGAGAACGGCTCTGCGGAACAGGATGTACACCCAGGGGTCCAGGATCTGGTTCCAGGTGGCAAATCGGAGACAGAGCAACAGGAGGGGGACTTTGAGTCGGGTTCCCGACAGCACAGTCTGCGCAATAAACACCTAAAGGAGGAGAGAGAGGGGTGGGGGGGAGAGAGGGAGAGGTGCAGGAGAAGGGGAGATTTGGATGAGAGAGGGGGAGAGATATGAAAGGAAACATGGCAAAGATCATGAGGAAAGTGTTAGGAATACAGAGAGTCAGGGACATGCGAGAGACGAGAAAGAACGCGTAGAGTATTTATATAGCACATTTCATACAAGAATTGTAGCTCAAGGTGCGAGAGAGAGAGGGAGGGAGAGAGGGAGGGACACATGGAGAAGATCTACAGCTTGACACACTCTCCCCCCCCCCCCCCCCCACACACACACACACAAAGTGATGTGTTATCATCCACCCTGGTTAGTCAAGTTTACGAGGGTCTCTGCGGTCGAGGCCCTAGCATCCTAAAAGGCATGCCTCAGGCCTTATGGTCGTACCATTAGTATTAGCGCAGTCCACTCCACATTTGCTTCCAGCTGATGATTTTAGCGTTTTTAAAATGCATCTACTGTATGCCGCATGCTGCATGTTAGCACTGTAAATCTCTGTTTGACAGCTCATGGACTCAAAACAACGGTTTCATGAGATGTCTCTACTGCTCCATGATTGGTCTGAATGGTTAGCCAACAAGGAAGGCAGCCAATGAGAAAAAATAATGAAAATCCAAGCGCTCAAGTGAGTGGTTGATTAGCTGCACGGAATGGATACAAACAAGCCCATTGGAGTGCATGTCCGGGCCAGGGCTGTTTCAAAGGAAGTGTTTATGGGAAATGTTGCATGAAAGCTGCCAGGAATCAGTGAACTTGCATGAGCGGATGGGTCTGTGAACACTGGTTATTTCAGGGCTTGATCCAGGCAAGTCCAGGCAAAAGATGTGATATTTAGGTTGAGCGGTGATGATAAGCTGTACAGAAAAAGTGCCAACGTTCTTTCTGTGTTTGTTTTAGTTTTTTACTCGCCTTAGTTTCGATTCCTGACACACAATGTAGATCCAGGGATCGCAAATCTGATTGCACGTGGCGAAGCGCAGGAAGGTTAGCATAGATTGGGGTTCTACGGGCGCAGCTGACACGGCCCTCGTCAGGCTATACACCTATGCAGCAGGACAAGCACACAAGGTCAATCCTGGGCGAGGCACAACGCTGGGACACAGCAGAACACAACACCTGCAGATCCTGTCACAGGCGCAGAAAAACAACTAGACGAAGACACCTAGCAAGGAGTTGTTTTGAATCAAATCCCTGTTGTTTGTCCGATAAGTGCCTCACTATCGGCACCACTTTATGTGCAGAAATAGTGTGCTTGGATAAAGTGACAGACACCATTGAGAAAGGCCTGTCTGGGAATTGTCTGCATTCAAGTGAACTGAGAGACCGGTAGTAAAAATGGCCTTACATGGCAATAGTCCGGCGACCTTCCTCTCGTTAAGGTCTCAAACAGCCAGCATTGCTATGGTGTAATGAAGGATAGAAAGGCTGGCTTGCTAAGTGAAGCTTGGATTTTCTCTGGCCTTTCCGAAAAAGTTGGAGCTGATTCCACTCTCGCTGAGAAAAAACAAGAGAGGAGACAGAGGGAGAAGAAGAAGGCGAGACTAAGGGAGGGAAGGAGGGATGGAGGGATGGCTAGAGTGTGTGAGCGAGCAACTTTGAGCTGTTCAGAGTTGTTCTTCAACCGTGGTTCTGAATCACTCTAAACAACTTTTGGATTTTTCTGGTGCTTTCATATTGAGTTGCTCCTTCATAAAACAACTTGAGAAGCTTGAGAAAAAGTAGAGACAGAAGGGGGACGTGTAATGTCAGAGAAGGAGCCAGATGTCTGGGGAATGTAGGTTCCTTACCGGATATCCCCTCTGCCACAATCTGGAGATAGCGTTAACATAGGGGCCTTATCGCCCGGCAACACTCAGCTACACTCTCTAACACACTGCTACACAGTCAACAATACTTCCTGGATGAGAAATTAAGGCAACTCACACTGCTTACCCCTGCTTGGGGTTCTCATTCCAATTTGAAACAACTTTATCAGTCCCCATCTGTGGTACTCAACCAGAGAGCCAGGGAACCAGAGAGTGTTTTTGTTTAACAAGGAGGAGGAAGGCGTTTTATATGAACAACCTGTGCGTAAACATTTAAACAGTTTGGGACGTTTTGATAGCAGAGGCTTGAAAAGGTATGTTCATCATGGAAAAATAGAAAAAGGCATGGTCGTGTCTGCGACTAATCAAATAATCAGGTTTATTTTGTGTTTGTGTGCGCGTGTGTGCAAGTAAGCCAGTGTGACAGGTAGCACCGTGCGACTCACCAGCAGGGGGCACCAACAGATGGAGGCGATCACCATGATGAGGATGAGCTGCACCATCATCTCCACCTCGTAGTCGCGCCGGCGCTGCATGCCGTCCTGCCCGCAGCACACCTTGACGAGGGTGACCACGCTGACCGTGTTGAGCACGAACGACACCCCCAAGCACAGCAGCCCCACCGTGGAGAACAGCAGGGAGAACAGCAGGTCGCTGCCCTCAGAGCTGATGTTCAGGAAGCACCAGGAGCCCGGGAACTGCATGTGGTAGCTTCCCACGCCCGACAGGGGCAGCAGAGCCACCGCGCCGGCGAACACCCACACCATCATCACCATGGCCGCCGCCCGACTCTTCGACATGCTCGCCGAGCGGGCGAAGGGCCGGTTGATGCCCACGAAGCGCTCCACGGCCATGGACGCGCCCAGCAGCAGCGGGCACAGGCCGTAGAAGACCATGGACATGCCCATGAAGTTGCAGAAGTGGCAGTGGGGGTCCAGCCGGCGCCAGTTGAAGTGCGTGACGTAGAAGGTGACCACGATGGCGCCCGTCACCAGCAAGCCCATGAAGTCCGTCACCACCAGGCCGCAGAGGAAGATCAGGAAGGAGGAGCGCGATCGGCTGTGGGTGCGCTGGAAGGACTTGAGGAGGACCACCAAGGCGATGAGGTTGGAGCTGAGGCCCAGGGTGCTGAAGATGGCGGAGAAGTAGGCGGAGGGGATGGTGGTGTTGTAGTTGAACGGCGGGCTGTTGATGGAGAAGCACAAGGGGGTCGTCTCGTTGGGGGGGCGGGCGGAGGCATTCATGGCGGCGGGAGAGAGGGCGGCGGGCGTTCGGAAGATGGAGAAGGCGAGGTGGAAACTAGTACATTTTGGAGACTTGGAAGTTCTCTTGCTTCACCTTGTGAAATTAAACAGAAATGTGGCATGCGTCACACAAATGCCTTAGTCATGTCTTGTGTTTATATTTAGTAGGCAGACAAAGGGACTTTTTCTAAACATTCCATTGAACAGCACAACACATTCTGCAGATTTTTTTTTTTGACAAATCGGGAACAGCCATGACTAACGTAAAAATATTTAGAGCAACAGCAAAATGCAACGCAGAACACAATATTTGTATTTCCCCAAAGGACTCTTCATACTGACAACTGACAGGGTTTAGACAAAGCTAGAAACTTAGCACACATATGGAACACAGATGTTGGTTTTTCTTGCCTATTGTGAAAATTATTTTTAGAGGCCTTGCTTCCACTAACAATCACCTTTAGTGAGTGTGAATATACAGATACCTAAAAGGAATGTGAATTGAACAGAGGGGAAGATCATAAAGGGTTTTGGAAGAGGTTGAAAATAAATGCAGACAGTTTCTGGTGAATGTCCTAAAAGGCACACTGTCAAATGCACCGAGATCTTGGTTAGAACCTTGACTGAGCCAACGGAATGAAAGACTACAGATGAAATCGGACACAATCAAAACCAAAGTGACCTAATTTCCTTACAGACATCCTCTACACTGACATTAATATGTTCCACCCGATCATATCTACGTCAATTCAGAGCGTCAACACTAACACGATTCGGAGGAGAGTACGGTTCAAATTAAGTGTGAGAGAATGTGTTCTCTGTATCCCCCCCCCCCGTCCGTCCGTCCGTCCAATTCCCCCAGCTATGCTCTCCATCGAGCTGCAAAGCACTCTCGGCCCTTTTGGTCATTTTTCACTGCACCCTCTCCTTCAACCACCAGCCACAAAGTGGAGTGGCCAGCTGAATAATTACAACACTCAATATCATAATTCTAATTGCTCCAGTCTAACTAGATACTGATTTTTTTTATATATATATTTATTAGTAATGGATACCACAGGGCACAAGTGTGTGGTTGGAAGACGAAGAAGATGGCACAGTTGGTTTACAGGAAGGGAGAGGTATTCCCTTGTTGTGACATTAAGCTACCAGCCTCCAGCACCAAAATGCTTTTCACTAAATTATTCAATCACTATGACAGAGATAATGGAAAAACGCATAATTTAATGTCTGAGTTTGTGTCCCTCCAGTCCCTCCACCAGAAAGGGAGAGGACTTGGTGATCTAACTTGTCCACTGACAGTTATATTGTTCTGATGTATAACTTGTTTCTTATTGTTCATGCTCTGTAAGGAGCAACGCGTTCTGTTCTCTGAATAAGCAAGCTCTGAGGATCAAATGTAAAAAGAAAATCGAGCGTAGCTATATTGCATCTGTTGCTCCACTACCAAAGTGTGGCATCCTCCCATGGCTGCCTTTTGAATCAAAAACAGGCGCTCACTCATTTGACTGCTTACAACCCTAAACTTTAGCCTTTGACTTTCGCACAATTGAAGTTTTCAAATTCCTGCAAGTCTGCAGAAATAAAACGGTCATGTGCTGAGAATTAGGCTACATGAAACCAAAGTGAGGCAAAGACAAAATATATGTGTTCAGTCATTGGATTAGGTACTTTAAGACGAAACCTCTATCAAAACACAGAAAACTAAGGTATCTGAATATTATGTACAAGCCTGATATCTATGCATGTACTGTACATACAGGTGAAAATTGGGAAATAAGTTATATGATTGTATGAAAAGCTTTATGTCAGTTGAAAGATAAAGAATACAAATTTAATTGAAAGAAAAATTGCCTACCTTCGGAGTTTGCCATCAACGCTCACGCATCTGTGCGTTGTCGCTTCCTCAGCGAGCCACGGTGCATGCGCGTCAACCGATGCTTTTAAAGTGAAACCTTAAATTTCTAGGGATAAGTAAGTGTGTCTACTCATGTGACGCAGACCAGGGTACATCGAACATAACTTCAAATGAAACGGGACACATACGTGACACACAGTTGAATCTTCATAGCGTTTTCAGCACGTCTCACAACCCCGCAGCAAGCGCAGTTCAAAGTTGTCTGTGTTTTTTTTCCTATTCACTTTTCCGGAAGACAAGGGGATGGGATGGGCTCGTTAGTAACGTTTGAGTCAGGAATGTTCCGGGTGAATTCCATCCCACGAGAAAATAAAGAGCAGTATCGTGGTGGTAGGATGAAGGCAAAATATGCCGAATACTGAGAAATTGCTTTAGGAAAATGTGTTAAAGTCTGCATGAGACCTGGGGCAGATGCTCACTCTTCAGCAACTCAATGACGCAAAATAGAAAGAGGGATTGGGGTGCTTCAAAAGCAAGAACCTAAATGTCTTGTCCTGTTCAAAACCCAGACCTCGATTATTTCGAGAACCCGAGGAAATGCATGGTAATTTTACCGAATTTCACCAATGTTGTGCTGCCTTCGGGTCACATGACCCAAAGGTTAACAACGAACCATCGTTGTGTTGCGACAACTTTACCCAATAGGAAAACACATAAAAAGCATTTTCTTTTAACCTTCGCGATGTGGGGGGTCTGAGACAGCCCGACGGTTAAAAGAAAATGCGGTAACACTTTATAATAAGTCAACGCTTTTTGGCATTTACAAAGTGTTAACTAATAGGTAGTTAACCCTTTATAAAACATTTTGAAACATTAACAATACATTATTAAATAGTTAATAAGCTTATTATTAAATGCTATGTTAATCATTAATAAACACTGTTAAACATTATGGATTTGATTCATAATACAATTCATAAGGTGTTTGATAACTGCATTACCATACTTTATAGACAGCTTGTTAATATAGTTGCAAACCAGTAGTTTATAATCTGTTAATGGTACATGAGCTGGTATAGAAAGCATTAGCAAATGGTGAACAAACCATTTACATTACCTTTACAAAGCATGAGTAAATAACTAACAACATATTAACTTATGTCTTTAATTAATGTACGCCAAGTCGAATACATGATGTACACTAATACTTAGCAGATGTCTTAACAACTATTTTATAAACACTTACTAATGATGCAACTTGTGATTAGTAATGCAAGTTATAAAGCATTTACTAACTGTTAGTTAAGGCTTTTGTGTTATTTATTAAGGTATTCTTGTCCATTCTCAAACCTCACATTCACAAGGGTATCGTAACAACTATTTTATAAACACTTACTAATGATGCAACTTGTGATTAGTAATGCAAGTTATAAAGCATTTACTAACTGTTAGTTAAGGCTTTTGCGTGACCTAATCTAAAGTGTGAACTATCTCTGCCTTATTAAACATTTATAAGTTATTTATTAAGGTATTCTTGTCCATTCTCGAACCTCACATTCACAAAGGCTGAACATACGTTTCTCAAAAGGAAACAGACACAACACAATGTGAAACACAAAATTACTATTTTATTGAAGTAATGACAGGCATGTGTCTTACTAACTACTTAGCTCTACTAGCCGAGAGTGACAGCGGTCGATACGTTAAAACCTCAGTTTGATATTTCCCGGCATGACTGAACGGTCGAGGTTAGTAAGTTGTTTATTATATGGCATTTTTAGCTCTTTTCATTTAAAACATGTAGTTTTGTTCAGCTCTACTCAAGTCTTCTCACGGTGTGTTTCAAGTGTTAGCACCTAGCAACCAATCTGAAATCTGAGCAACCAAACCTAGCAATCTGCCTCTCTCTGTGTTCACACTTTTCTGCTCTTTTAGAAAGTTAAGAATTTCCTCGTCGCTGTTGATGTCTTCATTGTCATCTGGATAGTAAAAGTCCTCGATCTCGCTCATTTTGAAGATGACATCAGCGGAGGGCAATAAGAATACGTATCAGACCGCAGATGATGTCAATACGCGCATAGATATATATAAAGACTTAATACGCGGCTGGCATGACTACCCATTAGCCAATCAGAACGCTCATACTGTTGTTGCAATTGAACCAATATGCTGTTCTTATTGGTTCAGAAGACGTTCTTAAAAGAGTTGTTCATATGTTGCCTTGGAGATGTAGTGACGTCACCAGTACAAGTGCAGCTGATTGCTCTGACAAGATGGCGTCTGCTCCAGATTCGCCGTGTTTGATTTGGGATCTTCCCACGTATTGTTGTAGTATATAAGAAACCAAATGTTTACTCTTCGACAGGTCAGCAAATGTCGCCTCAATTTGTTAAAACGATTTGTTTGTAAACCTCGGCCTACGATCTCGGTTAACAAACGTTTTAACAAATCTCTGCTTTCAAAGGCGTTTGCAGACCTGTCGAGGAGTAGCTAAACATTTGCAGTTTATTACAGCCATTTTTGGAAAATAAAATACAGCTTCGGGTAACCAACTTTTATACCAATTCTACTGTATTGCTTCTTAATGGAAATAAAATACTATTTTATTACCCAGGTAAATAAATTAACAGCTATTTCTTCTAAAAAACAAAAACACAACATCTATAGGCCTATAGTCTTTCTATAAATGCTTAATAAAGCATAAATAGTTCACACTTTAGATTAGGTCACGCAAAAGCCTTAACTAACAGTAAATGCTTTATAACTTGCATTACTAATCAGAAGTTGCATCATTAGTAAGTCTTTATAAAATAGTTGTTAAGATATCTGCAAAGCATAGTGTACATCCTGTATTCGACTTGGCATACCTTAATTAAAGACATAAGTAAATATGTTGTTAGTTATTTACTCATGCTTTATAAAGGTAATGTAAATGGTTTGTTCACCATTTGCTAATGCTTTCTATACCAGCTCATGTACCATTAACACCTTTTAAACTACTGGTTTGCAACTATATTAACAAGCTGTGTATAAAGTATTATAATGCAGTTATCAAACACCTTATGAATTGTATTATGAATAAAATGCATAATTTTTAACAGTGTTTATTAATGATCAACATAGTGTTTAATAATAAGCTTATTAACTATTTAATAATGTATTGTTAATGTTTCAAAATGTTTTATAAAGGATTAACTAACTATTAGTTAACACTTTGTAAATGCCAAAAAGCGTTGACTTATTATAAAGTGTTACCGAAAATGCTTCACTTTGTTTTTGTATGCGGTAAAGTTGTCGCAATACGACGGTGGGTCACAATGACTGATGGGTCAGAATGACCCGAAGATAACACAAGGGTTAAGAAGGTGACTCACCACAAAAGTCTCACACTAACTTTTGACCGTATATAGACACTCGTTTTGTTACATTTTACATTTACATTTTAGTCATTTAGCAGACGCTCTTATTCAGAGCGACTTACAGTAAGTACAGGGACATTGCCCCGAGGCAAGTAGGGTGAAGTGCCTTGCCCAAGGACACAACGTCATGTGGCATGGCCGGGAATCGAACCAGCGACCTTCTGGTTACTAGATTCTCTAACCGCTCAGCCACCTGACTCCCTGACCTGACTGTTAGCCTTTAGGTTGCAAAGCACACAAAAGATGGAGAGTTGAGTAGGCTACTGAAAGCCAGACACACAATTTACCCTTTGCGTGTGTAAGGCTGACCAGCTCCCATTTCACTAATCAATGACAGGAATCCATTACTTACAAAGTGGAACTGGGAGAGAGGGAAGTTACAATATTCGACTGAAGCAACCAGCAACATAGATACAAAATAGACACGCACAAGCCATTTTTAGAATTGCAACATTTTTGTAATTTATTTGCACCAATTTATCTTTACTATGTATAGCGCTCCTCTTTCAGTGAGTTAAAGCACTTTGTGATCAAAGATAGGTGCTGCCTTTGAAAGATGCAGGGATGGCCTGAGGTACCAGACACTGAGTGCTGATGATTAACAGACAGATTAACCACTAAGCTTTTTTTGAAGAGATACAGCTGGAATCTATTCTAAAAGAATTCCAAACTTGGTCAAGATGTTCAACGTTTTCATGGTACCTATTCCAGACTCACATTCTGAGGCTGGACTAGCTATTTCAATGCTTTCCCCTTCTCCCCTGGTTGACCAACAAAACCCCCAGTAACTGTGATATCTCTATGATCTCATCCCTGATACTAACACACCGTGATTTAGCCGCAAACTGTCACATTAACAATCTGTTGGCTACTGCATTACTTCAAACAGGAGTTATAAACACAAGGGACGGCCCTTCTAAACCCAAGTATTTCCTTACAACAGTATGCTTTTAAAGATAAAGCAGGATCCAGTTGCAAATGTGGCAGAGGACCAAAACAGTAATCCTTACCAGAATAGGACTGTTGAGGGAGAGAGTAATCATTGGTATTTTGTACACTTATCACGTATGTAAGTATTTATATAATAAACCGCTAAGGAATGCCCCAACTGTCAAGTTAAAGGGTAGCTTAGCTGGGAAAATATTTTAGATGTAGTAAGTGGTGAGGTTACAAAATAATTTGTTGATCGCCACATGGTCATACCCAATGTTATCGAAAATGGGTCCTTTTGGGGATTGAAATAGCATATCTTACACATCGTTTTTCCAATAACCTTGCTGTGCAGACACATACGGTTAGCTATGGTAGCTCCGATCTTGGCCAAGAAATCACGTTGATTAACTTCAAAACTAATTAACGCTCAAAGATGCCCAGTTTTAGGAAATTAAATCCAAATTAAATCATTTGACAGACGTTGGATCATTCAATAGCTATTTGATGCAGACGAGCAGAGGATTTGGCATGCATCAATTCAACTAAAGCCAAGGCACAGTGGATAATGGTATCATGCTAGAATGCAACCTTGATACCGCTATAAGATTGATCTTATTTCACAGCCTACTGTAACACACCGGCTGGATTGAGACATGGAATAAGATGAGATGGCAGGCGAGCATCCAAATGATTACAGCGTATCTCGCCTTTAGGCCATCTAAAGTGCACGGTGGTACAACTGTATAACTGGCGTTAGCGAGCCCACTAAGGGAGGCACAGCTGCAACATAAAACTCACAATTAAACGCCAATGAGAACCACACCTTCTCCAGAGCAGTGAGGTCAGTGGAACCACCACCTATCTAAGGCTGATGTCTCATTTCATGCAGGAATGCCGACCACATCAAAACAGACAAGTTCTGCTTGGTTTCCCTTCAAATTAGCCCGTTTGCCAGCTAAATGCATTACGGACCTGCTGCCAACACTTATGGGCTGACAAGGCAACTCCTCACCCAGGAACTGGGAGCCAGACTGCCACCTGAGGCACTAAAAACAATACCGGGTCGTGAAAGGTAGGAGGTTATCAAAGCTTTACAATTGCCATTTGTGGGGAATAAACGCATATATTACTAGTTTCCACACCCATATAGGTCTCCCACACAAAATAACAAGTTCAAATGATGAAAAAAAAGAATAATAATCACACTTTTTAAATCCACATCAGTCCCACAGGTGTGCGTTCGCTGATCTAAAGAAACAGGTTTCCAGACTTGGGTTGTCGTGTCTAATGAACTGTAGACTTGCAGAGGAGAGACAGCAGACAAACAGGATCCCACAGGTGCTGCCAGAGACCAGAGATCCCGAACTCTGAAGAACCCTTCCGTGAGGTCATCCCTGTGGCAAGACTCATTACTCGAACAGACAGCAGTATGGTTTATGTTATGATACACTTTCAAGCAAGGGGAGCTAGACATTCTTCTTCGGGCAGAAAAAATCGAGAAGTTGATAAAAGAACTACTCGGAGCTTCCTTGACAAAGAAATCTTGAAGAAAAACAAAGGAGAAGAGGTAGCAGAGAGGTCTGCAGAATCTCTTCCTTTTCAACTGTCTGTGGGGGAGACGTGCTCAAACAGAGCTGAAACGGCCAATTATTTAAGGTGAGAGTTGTGAGTCATCATTCACCACCCACACTGGGACGAGGGACTATTTTAGGCACTTCTAGGAGTGTGCGGCACTTTCTCTCTGCCAACAGTTTTGTCCTGTTTCCTGGACTCAACAGGAGATACACATACCATATGTGAAAACTATAAATGTTTCAAGGGATGGTTGATTTATGTCCTTATTATTCCTTGTAAAGTGGATCCAAATATTTTTTGGACAGTCTCTTGCAACCTCAACTTTCATTGAGGGGCCTAAAGCTTACTAAGACAAGGTCCAGTCAGCCAACATGCACATTCAGCCGAGTCAGCCTTGAACTTTCATGCAGAGGCTTATGTACAGCTCTGCTGCATAACTGTCCTTCCTGCTATGATACTGATAATGCAATTTTTAAAGGTAACAAACGTCCTCGCTAGTCCGGGAATTCCTTAGAATAATGGGATGCACTGTACCATAACACTAACTACGAGCTGGTAGATAAGTATGCCAAAAAGAGATCTCTTCCAAGTGAAAGGTCGTTAGTTCTCGCTTCTCTTAAGGAAATGGTTCGCCTGCATTTCAAAAAGTAACCAGTGCTTGAAAGAACATCTTAGAGTTTATCTGGAAGACGGATGATACTTGAAGAGGAAAAGTTCAGTTTAAGGGCTATTCCCAGGGCGATTTGATGAATCTGGAGAACCGGGTGAGAGGATGAGGGGCTTAGATCAGGGTAAACAAACAAGCAAACAAACAAACAAGCTCACAAGCAGGTCAGAGTATGTGATGGAATCTGCAAAGGAGGCGGTTGAAGCTATGAGATGTCAAAAGATTGCGTGAGAAGCGTGACTCTCAAATAGGCTATTTTTAAAACTGCAAACGACGGCATACTCGACTTGAAGTTAATGCATAATGCAGGTCATCCGGCTGCTCGATTTTTTGGTCCGCACCAGTCCTACTGAATGATGCTGTTTCCATACAGCCACATTAAGATCTAAGGTTTCAGCTGGAAACTGGGATGAGATTTGATTTCCCACCCATTGCATCTTCCTAGATGAGATTCAATTGGGACTAAGTGGACATGCTTATCCTTGTGTGTTGAGTGATCAAGATGATTAGTTAAGTGTCATTCCAGTATTCAATGGTAGGAGGGCTAGTGAAAACCAAGTCACACTTCCAAGGGGACTCAGTAAGGGGTTGCTGTCTCCTAGTTCTAAACAAGCCACATAAAGATGATGACAAATAAAAGAAAATACCTACAATCCTTTTCTTGGAATTCAACAAATACCTAAACTCCAACAGTTTGTGATCTGGCACTTGGCTAAATACTTTCCATTGGAAGACAGGAAAAGGCGCTTTAACATAAACTCTGAGAATGTGCTTTATATATCATGGAGAGATTTTGCAGATATGGTCACTTCAGTAGAGTAGGTTCTTAACCCTTGTGTTATCTTCGGGTCATCCTGACCCATCAGTCATTGTGACCCACCGTCGTATTGCGACAACTTTACGGCATACAAAAACAAAGTGAAGCATTTTCTTTTAACCGTCGGGCTGTCTCAGACCCCCCACATCGCGAAGGTTAAAATATATATATTTTGTTTTTTGTATTGGGTAAAATTGGGTAAACACAACGATGGTTCGTTAGCAGTACAACAACAAACACGTTTTGAAAAAAGCATTACACTCACACACAAGATAATAGCAAATAACCTCCCCACGATTCTTGCGCATGAGCTTAAACACTAGAAAGATAAAGGGAAAAAAAGTGTCGGAGAAATGAGTAATAAGGAGACGGTTCGAGATAGGCTGCCTTCTCTAACATGATCCAACTTTAATGGTGGCAATCAGTCAGTTGCGTCACCCTGGCTGGACATATACGAAGACGCGAGGGGTGAGGGAGGAGAGGAACAGACAGATTGATGAAGGAATCAGCGAGTGGGAATTCACCCTACTACTTGTGTAGCGAGCGATGCGGATTTATTATGTCCGTATTTTACTGCAGGAGATGCACCCTGACTCAGACTTACTCAGTTCTCCGCAAGCACTTCAACGTCTCAGAAAGAACCGACACCACCTAAAACCACAGTATAAACATGCCGTCATATGTAGGCTACCCAAACACCAACAATTGTTTTTATCAATTCATCCCATGCAGTGAAACGGAAGTGCTTCATTACAACGCATTACAGCTGTAATACTTTAATCAGCACATTATATGTGCCATTAAACCAAAGCATGTTTTGAAGTCTTCCACAGAACAGCTTTACAATACGTATTGAGTGATGATGCAATTACCATAGAGACAGAGCCGCTGAAGCAACAGAACGCATTTTAATACGTCGTCTGTTAATCTTAGATTTAATTGAATGGAAATTGGACTTCAGTGTGGCTGTCAGAAAGATATACCATATAACGTCCAGCAGAGGGCAGCACAGTCATATGAGAGAAACTAGTCATCATATTATGGACAAGGGATCTATCTTGTCCGTTTCTATAGACATTAAAGAAACCACTCCTTGTATATGTTTAGGATATCTGACAAGATGATCTACAACAGTAAACAGTTCATGTAACAAATGTGCTCTATGTTTAGGAATGCCCAGCTCCTTCAAGCAGACTGCTGAAATCCTAGTATTAACCTAGTGTACCACCAATGCCTCAGTCAGACAGCATCTGCAACATGAATGCATATCATTATTTGCCATCTGTTTTCCACACAGTCCATGGGCTATATCTGACATGTAACCTACAGAATGCAGTTATCAATCCATCGCTCATGGTGAGGACACTGTCGCTCATCAACAGACACCAGAGCTGAGATGTTGACATTTGGGGGAAACAGCTTTTTCATATTCAAGCTCGGCTGGTACTTTCTGGATATGAAATCTTGACACCAAGTACCTTGGTGAATCTTTGTGCCTGTGGCCCTTGAGCATCTTTGACAGCGCCCCTATCTTGCCCAGCTCGAATCGAAACCACTAAATCTAGACAATAAAGGTGGTCGTGAATACCTGATGGTACATCATGAATATTTAAACGCACTCTGAATGTTATGCGAAGACATAAGCTACATTTCAATCCATACACCAAAGTCGGCAGTTACAAATGAATGACCTCCAAAAAATGGCAAGTACGAGGCCTCTTTTCTGGCTCGTAGTTTTACGAGTCTTGATTGGATTGATTTGTCATTTGCAACAGAGAGCTTGCCACGGGGCTGTGGATAATCCAATTTATTGCTTTGCCATTTATTACAAATTTATTTGGCTATTGGGTCCAATGTCACATCGATTCTTTGATCGCTTGCTTAGCTGGGTCTTAATGAGCTAGCGTTTGAATCACTGCATAATTACCGCTGCACTCCCTCCCGCCGCCCCTCGCAGTCTTTCGGCTAACAATTAAAAACAGGGTGGACCAAGTAACAACTCTCAAGTTTGTCAAGAGAAACACAATTAGGAGTCTTATTCATGAACTACAGTGTCATAAAGCATACACACTCCACTCTAAAAAGAGACACTTCTCTGGTGACAAGATGACATCTTGTAACACGTTGGTTGTGGGGACAGGCATCGGCAGATCCAGCTGGTGTAAGGTCACATAACATTTGACATCTTTTTCGGTTTCAATCGGTCATAAGATTATGCCCAGTGGTCCATTTTATGAGTGCATTAATACATTTTCATATGATCTATGCACTGCGTAATAGACATCACGTCAATTAAATGTGGGTTTAACAACTGATGTCACTGAGTCCGATGCCCACGTGCTGACCTATTTACATTGGGGACAGCAGATGTGTGGTAAGCCTTTGTGACTGACAGATGGGAGAGCAAATAGCAACAGGTGAAAGTTCAGCCCCACCTCCACATCGACCGTTATGCTGGCATTTGCTAAATTCTAGACAGGGCTTAGGGAAACAAAGGTTGTGTTTGTGATTAAGCTCATGAACCAATATGTGCAAAAGACATTGGCAAAGCATTCACAGCCAATCATGTGTTGTCTGTATGTAGTTCCCCCGATTCAAAGATTCCAGGGGTTTGGTCGATCATGATAATCAGGACGGTGGCACTGGAAGCTTTTCAAAACGACATGTTTCCTGATTCACCTTCCCGTCCAAATTGAATTTGAATATGGATGTTCGGTTCATTAAAGCTTTAGAACAGAATAGACATATATGTTACATGGCAACTGTAGGCCAGGACACCTTCAGGTAGGGTCTGATTTGGATGGTGGGGTCAAATAATCCTATTAAATGTTACATACAACAATTGTATACTGTATAACAACAATGATAATAAGTAAATTCGTTTATAAGTAATAAATCATAACATTCACTAAATATTAGACTGACCAACGGCTTTCAGACAACATTTCTTTAATACAAAGTCAATATATCTACATACACAGTGGTTTAAACCAATTATTGTTTCAGTTTGAAGTAACAGTTTGAAAGCGATAGCACTTGGCCCTCATACAAAGAAAACTATAGAGTTTGGGTTCGGTTTCTTTTTGTTGGCTGTGGTATGTATATGTTCTATTCTTTTGTTGTAATTTTGTCCTTTGTTAATTTGTCCCCTCAGCGAAATATTCGGGTAATTTGTAAAATAAGTCTGGCATCTTTACATGAAGTCAAAGAGATAACACGCTGCAACAAGTTTCCAAAGATGTCCACGAGATTGGGTTTGGCATTGGGCCTTCAACCTTTCTTTTGAATTCCAGTCCAAAAAGTCTTCATTTCACGAGTCAGTTCATACGAAACATTTTGACATTCCCGCTGTTCATAGGACGGGCTAGAATAGTGAATTCACAGCGAGTCTTTACTTTTGTAATTCCTTTCTCCTCGTCTTTCGGACATACCTCTCCTTTTCGTGTAGTCCTCATTTATTCTGCATCCCGTGACAAAACATGACAGATAATGAAAAAACATGGTATGGTTCCAGACAAAGCTAAAATGAGCTGGAAAATTACATTGTCATATTTCAGGGCAGTGAAGCCAAGCAATAGGACTGTTATTGGCTTTGAGTCATAATATGGCCAGCTGCTATGGTGGGTAGGAGTATCAAAGATGCATACTGTGCACAGTCTACATCTTGACATTTCATATGGAAAATCTAGCAGTTATTGAGAGAGGGTGAACATACTTTTTGTTGAGGGAAAGATTAACCCTCTGGTTGGCATTGTTTCCACTTGTGTAAAGAAGAAGCCTGTTCCATGGCAAGGAAATGGATCAGCGTCCATTTGGACTCCTTCCGGATCAACTGACTTGTCTTGTCATAAGAGTGAACAAAGGATAGCTAGCAGGCGAGGCCTCAAACACAGGGATCAAAAATTAAGAGGAGAACCAATGGGCTACAGATCAGGGAGCAGAGAGGCAGTACAGAAGGCAAAAAAGGGCTCAACAAACACGAGGAACTATGAACGTAGCAGAACTTCCTCTTTGTAATGCCATTGATTTGAAGTAGGAGAGCTTGAGGGTCAAATTATACAAATACATATAATCTATATATTTGTTTATTTACAGGTATTATATTCTGGATCATAGTTGATATATAACAAATGAATGATTTCACGTTATGTCCGAAAATAAGTGTAAATTTAAAAAAGACCATTAGAGGGACTCTTTAAAAGAGGAAATCAAAGTCTTTATAAAAAGACTAAGTGAGCAGAGTGTTTCATCTGGTTAACTCAGAATGGAACCATGGGTAACAATGTTATTTGCCTGAAATGTTATGCTTTACAGACATGTTAATCTACTAATTATAAAATAATACTCAAAACGAATACTAATGACTAAGAGTTAATGATAATAAGAATTTGAATAACAATTAAAAACACCATCTCCTTATCGGCACAGGTCTACCAAATGGTAGGAATTTTAAAAGCATTGTAGGAGTGGCGCTTGGCCATTCACATCCCTTCACTGTTTCCAGAGAAACACTCAATATTTCCCAAGGTTATGGTAAAAAAAAAACGGAAAAAAAACGAAACAAAGAAAACAATCTTAAATGAGCAAAATGTATGGGTGATACAAAAAAGGAAACAAAAAGAGGAAAAACTCAAAAAAAAATCATACTAACAGTGTGGATATATCTTTATATTTCCCATTTAAATATATGTATGTGTGAATGTGCAATATAGACATATATATGCACACTTACACAAACACGTTATACTTAACATTTCTACAGTGAAAAAATAGAATGTCTTTTAACGTAATATGAACAAGTAAGCATTTACTTTTTCCTGCTAATCCCCCCCAAAAAACCGATACAATATCTCTGTTAAAAAACGAAACAAAAATGAAAATAAGAAGTCAGCTATGTAAAGTAAAATAACAATAGTCATCATAATACAACATTAATGTTTCATAATGTTACAAATAACAATAAGGCTTTTTTGGAAATAAGAAAGACTACACACTTCCTTTCATCACGCTGTTAGTGTGCATACCTATTCAAAAATCTTAAAAACATACTCTGGAGTACACCTGTAGCACTGACCTCTCGAGAAAAAGAAAGTTGAGGGGGGAGGAGGGGGATGGAAAGTGAAGTCGTTATCACATATATCGAGTGTGTAAAATTGGCCCTGCGAACATTGAGAGAAACCATTTCAAGTTTTTTGATGTGCAAGTATAATTTGTATAAGGGCACGTCCCTTCTATGTCACAGGCAACGCATTCCATGGCTGCCTCATCCTCAGTAATCCACCAAAAAATTGGGAGTTAAAAAGCCAGTGTTCTTCTGTTTTATCAACACACAACATAAACCGGAGCTCCAAATTCAAATCCCCCCCCCCCCCCCCCCCCGTACCATTAGCCCCCACAAGGCTTTTGCCTCTCTCATTGATTCTTGAATGAATGTCTGGTGAAATGGTGAGTGCTGAGGATGCCAAAGAGAGAGGACAATAAGAAACAACAAACATGTGGGTTTGTTTCCGGCCACGGCCTTCGAGTGGCCCGGCGAGTCAGGGGGCCATCCTCAAGTCCTCAAGATCCCCTATCGAAGAGTCACACTTACAGCATACAGGAGATAAGCAGCATGTTTGGTATTTGACAGGAAAGCAAAACGAAGAAAAGTACAATTAATCGTGAGACAAAAGTCAGAGGTGATGACAATGGGTGTTGGTCGCTGTACACATTTGCAGAGAGAGCCCAGTTGTCACCATTATCCACAAGTTGCTGCCAATCCTCATTTGGTGATTCCCTCCATTTTTCAACAGCCTTCCCGATATTTCCCTTCCAAATGGCAGAGTGATGGTAAAAAGTCAAGGGGATATGGTCATGTCTCCCATGTCACCAATCGTACGTCGACATCACTAGCTTGGTAAGAAAGATTCTCCCCCAGTGTCAGTGGCGGCTGAGCCACTTAGCCACGCCTCCAGGAACTATATAAACATGTTGGGTTTTTGTCCTTGAGAGCACCGAATGTGGTACGCGCCTTCAAGTGCTCGAGAAACTGATCTGGTATGTGATTGAATTGGCATTTCACAACAAGCAAAAGAACACCCTACCATTCGTTGTTCCTTAGAGATGCAATCATCAGCCAACTGTGGAGACTGAGCTCCACAAAGCCTTGACAGTTCAATGGGTAGGGTTGCTCTTCAACGATGGCGAGCGTTTGATTAGTTTGGCGTTTACACTATGGGCGTTTGCTAGCTAGGTGGCGAGAGGGGGTGGGTGTTGGGTTGCGTTGAACTTCCAGTCCTACTCCTGCTCCCTTGGTGTGTTCATCTTGTTGGTGATCAATGTATGGGGACAATCATGTGTGTACACAGGCCACCACAGCATCCCCAACTCTCTGGATAGCAGTTTTCAAATGTGTTCATCACATTTCCATGAACCATGAACATTTGCTCTCACCCCATCGCTATAACGTTTCAGAAAAGGCGGGAACTGCAACCATTTAAACAACATATAAGTATAACTGTCTCTTAGTCCCGTTAGGTTTTCAGCTTCGTCACTCTGGCTTTTCCTTCATTCACTGACGGTTAACTTTGCGATGTTGGTACTGTACGGCACTATATTTTTTTTAATTTCCTTTTTTAATAGATGTTCACAAAATGTTTACATGTCTGAACACTTGAGGTAAGGTACGCAGTCCGTCACTTTGATCGTTCCCACCCCACAGCTCAGTGCTGTTTTTGGTTCCTATCGGTCAGCGAGGATGCCAGTTGTTCTGCTGATGGAATCCTTACATTTTCCTCACCAGTACCAAGGTCCACTCAGTACAATTGAAATGGTTGGCCTTTTTTTAACAGGTTTCTTCGGAAAGCTCTACAATGGGTTCTCTTTCCTTTTGGCTTGGATATTTCTTGGGGTTAGTCTTGTTGTTGTTGGTGGTGGTGTCAAATTTAAAACAAGTTTCTATGGCTCAGGAGACTGTCGAGTGGGGGAACGCAGGATTCTGAGGGGGCGAGATGGCTTTTTACGTTGCATAGTGATCAAAGCTTCCTAGGTACTCCAGACCAGCCTGATAGCAGAACTGATATTCATCCTGCACGGGAGAAAAACAAACAAACAAACAAACAAACAAACTCAGACAATCAAACCAAACATGAAAACTTTGTCCAAACTCCGAGGGATGATTCTCTATCATCAACAGTTACAATGTACAGGGCTGACTACGAAACGACTGCTGGGGCACACATAATAACGCTGACTCTCACATCATTATCCCAGGAAGACTGTTGTACTAGTCCTTTATTCTACTATCTCTACAAGGATTTGGAGGTGGGGAGGGTGGGTGGGGTAGATGGGTGGGTGTAGGAGGTGGGTGGTGGGGTATATGGGTGGGTGTAGGAGGTGGGTGTTTCTGGGTGGTGGTGGGATAGGTGGGTGGTGGTGGGGTGTCCAGGAGGAGCCACTGCAGTACCTCTGTCTGCACCATGGCTGGCCTCTGCGTCCGCAGCATCTTGACGGTCTGGAAGATGTCCACCACCCCTTCGTAGCGCATCCTCTCCAGCACGATACTGAGCGTGATGAAGACTCCGGTCCGACCGACACCCGCACTGCAGTACGCACACACAAACAGAGACGGACTTCGATACGGCTCTTTCACACGGATCATATTTCTGTTGTATCCTAGCAGCGCCACAGAAACATCAACGTACATACTAACATACAACACACAAACATATCAAAGGATGATGTGTCACATCATCTTCTTGCCCCCAACATTTTATTTCCTCCCAATTTTTTTTTACATATAAAAACTCGTTTTGGACTCAAGTCATCTGCCACTTCTCGACTTTAAAGCACATTTGAAACCAGAGCTCTGAGATGATCATGGGAGAGGTACTCTTGACGTCCACAGGCACACAGACGTGCACACTTATCCAACAACAACAACAGACAAACACACACGTGCTGGCAAACATTTCGCCTCATTAAGCCCCCCTGATCAAAACTCTCCCCACAACCCGTTTCCCGAAATAGGCCCGAGTCTTAGCTCTGATCCTGAAATACTTGAGGGCTGTCTCTCTAAGCTGCTTTGGTGTGAAAAGACTTCCACTCCACCAATGGAACAATAATTGATGTGACAACAGATTTATCCAACCTCCCCCCAACCCACCAGTCGCCACCCCCCCTATACATAACAGATTTATAGATGGAAGAAAAACAGGGTCTGACGAAGTGGGAGAGAGTAGGGGGGCAAGAAGGCGAAAAGTAAAAAAACGACAACAAAAAACAGCGAAATAACTTTGCCCGCCTTTTCAAGAGGAGCGTTATTGTCCAAGTACGCAGACGGATTTCGAAAGATGGGACTTGTTTTTGGTGAACCTCGCTCCGCGAGGACGCCACCGACGTGTCAATCCTGTGACAATACTCGGCGGGGTAGCAGAGGCTGTCCCCTCCATGCCCCCCCCCTCCATCCTTCTCTCTGGGAGCTGGGTGCAGGGCGCCACGCGTCCCTTAAAAGTCCATCAAACCCTCGCAGTGGAAGAGATGGGAGCTCCAAATCTGACAGGCGTGGAGCCACCCCCGATGAGAGGATTCAGACTCTGCCATTCACTGGATGCAATCAGGCAATTAAAGACAAAAAACCCCGCAAGGCTCGATGTGATAGGAGCCGGGAGGGACAGAGAACTGGAGAAAGAGGGGACGCAGGGAAGTTGAAAGGATTGGGAAACACATGAAGGCATGACAGACCGGCAGGAAGTAGGGAGAGCAGTAGAGGAGACGGAGAGAGAGAGAGAGAGGTATAGAGGGAAAAGAGTAACAAGTCTCTCCGGAATGACAACCTCGGGCGTGACACCAGTGAAGGACTTCCCCCCCAGACACTTCTCCCATTCCTCACATCAAGATGACAAAATACCTCCAGAGAACCCCCTTCCCCGTATGCACCTGACTACCATTACAGTCAAATCACAGGGGGGAACAATCTCTCCCCGCCTCCACTGCCAAGGGGTACAACACTACAGTCCTCCAACAAGCCCTCCAGCTTCTGCTCAAAGGCAGTGGTTTTAAGCAGACATGGACTTTGCCTCTATCCCCCCCCCCCCCCCCCCCCTCCTGTATTATCTCGGCCAGCCTCGGTCGGCTAAAGCCTCTCATCTGAGGAGGATATAACTCCTCACTCCAGCCCTCTCTGACATGGCCTACGACTCCCATGGTGCATCACCAATGCCCGGTGACATCATGGCGAAGCTGTGGGGAGTAGATGTCGAGGCTGCTGATGTCAGCCTGTCCGAAAAGGTAGAGAGTGAACCACCAGTGATGGACTGGCTGAGTCTAAACTTGGAATCAAAAGGACTTTTTCAGCCGACAACCTACTCGACGTCTGAGTTCGTATAATTGTCGGTGTGGGTTGAAAGACGGCCGGGTCAGCGTGTTGCAACAGCATTACAGTATCACAGCCGTCATGCCGGTGAAGACCGAGCCCGGGTTGTCCTCAAAAGGGACTCCTCCACCAAACAGGAAAAGAAGCAGCCATGTTTTCCAATGCACCAGGCTGTCCTTCAAGAGGCCGAGGGGTTGATGTGAATACACGGTGGGGTGTCTCCATTCAGGGCCAGCCACAAAAAATATGACAAGATGCAGAAGTAATGATTAAGGTTACCTTGGATCGTACCGCCAAGTCATAAAAACAGCACCGCGGGGGAGGGGGGGGGGGGGTTATAAAAAAAAAAAGAGAATCATCGACAGGACCACGTTCCCCCCCCCCCCCCCCCGCCCCTACCCTTTTTATTTCTGCAAATGCCACATCGCATCTCCGAGTTATCAATATTGAATGAGACGAGCCCTTGGCACTGAGACAGCGGGCTTCGGCGGTGGCAATAAGAAAGAGGGAGGCTCGGTGTGGATCATGTCTGATGGGGCCATTAGAGAGGAGGGCCGGAGACCCAGCTGGGACTCATGTCCGGCACCGACACATGTCTGTCCGTCTCAAGATTTGGATGCATGCCCAGTTTTATGTATATTCCATGTTCAACAAGTACAGAATGAGCTTTTATATGTACTGCACATGAATATACCTACCTTGATCTCAACTTTCTAAAGGAATGATCAACAACAACACAAATATGAACTTGTATGTGGACACAGCTATCTATCTGTTCAACACAAGCTCCAAAACACCAAATAATGCTTAGCAAGCGTCAGTGTGGTCATCGCACACGGTGACCGTCGTCTCATTGGACGCTGGGCAGGACGTTTACCTGCAGTGGACAGAGATTGGTCCATCCTGTCCAAATTGCTCCTTGGTTTTGTGAACCTGCCCAATGAAGTCGATGAAGCCCTCCCCTGATTTGGGCACGCCTTGCTCCGGCCAATCGGTGAACTGGAACTGCCTCACTGTCCTGGACTGCCCGTCCTGGAGGGAGAGAGAGGGAGAGAGAGAGAGAGAGAGGGAGAGAGACAGGGAGAGAGAGAGATAGACAGGGAGAGAGACAGGGAGAGAGAGAGAGAGAGAGAGAGAGAGGGAGAGGGAGAGAGACATGGAGAGAAAGAGGGAGGGAGAGACATAGGGAGAGAAAGAGGGAGAGAGGGAGAGGTAGAAGGGTAGAAAGTACAGAAAGAGGAAGAAGATCAGTTCAGAAAGAGAAGGTAAAGGAGCATAAGGGAGGATGAGAGAAAGGAAAAAAAAAGAAGTTACATCTGGCTCATAGGCTACCTCTTTGTCCATCACAGCACCGAGCCTGGTGTACGTGTGTACGTGTCAGTGTGTGTGTGTGTGTGTGTGTGGGGTCAGTGACCCGAGCGCAACGATTCTACAGGTCCGCTAGCTTGCTCCCTGCACGGTCCCTATCTCTGTCCAAGCGCTCGATAACAAACAGCCGCGCCACGAAAACACACGCGCACCCACACGCGCTCCTCTGACATGGGCTCCTTTTTCCCTTCATCCCTCACTCTGTCCCGTGGTTTTTTTCCCTCCTTCTTTTTCCTTTTTTTCTCTCCTTTCTTTCCTCCCAACGTTTTTTGGAGTGGAGCGAAGTCGCGGTAAAGTGAAATCAATAGTGCATTGGCCGTGACAAGCGGAGTTGTCTAGACATCGTGTTAAACGGGATAATCCTGCCCTCTTGATCGATGGAGAGACCTGACGGATGAGGGGAGAGACGGAGGAGGCCCGAGACGGACACGCAACCCTCGGTGGGGGCACAGGGCCGAGCGGGCAGGCGGGCGGGCGAGAGAAGCCGAGAGGAAGGGGCTTTCAGTGAACCGTGCGGGACACCTGCACCGAGAGCCGATCGGAAAATCTGGTGCTGTGAAGATGCATTTCTATTTTGAACCTTGTTTTTTTTTTTTTTTTTTTTGCTTTCCTAGCCTCTGAGAAGAGAAAAGACTCGCTCGGCTGAAGCAAAGTATCCTCCGAGTCTTGGCGGATCTCGAAGAGGGAGAGCGTTCATGTTGATTTGGGGACACGGGCCCTTGTTATGTCACTTCTGCGGTACACGGTGTCCTTTGTTTGACAAGGCGCCGAATGTACTCCGTTTACCCAGCTTCTCGACTTACCGACGGTTCTCTTTCTTTACTCCCTTTGTTTTTTTCCCTCTTCTCCTTAACCTAATTTGAAAACATTTCGCCTCTCCGAGAAAGGATTAAAAATGAAGGAGAGAAAAACAACGACACAATGAACGAAGCGTGTGGAAAAATGAAAAGAGAATTTTTTTACACACAACCTGAGGGGCTTGCGCACTGTGTCAAATTGTGTGATTAAATACGTGACTGCCTCGCTAGGCGAGAAAGCAGAGGCAGGGAGTATCCGCACGCGCGCACACTCACCGCACACACACACACACTCTCCACTCACACATAGACATGAGCACGCGCACCGACACACACACCAACCACCAATGCTGCTCGCTCTCCACACACTGTACTCACTCCAAACAAACCCTACCCTAGTTGGTCCTGTTCTCTCTCCCCTCTCCTCCCCTCCCCTATGTCCCTCTCTTCTCCTCCTTCCTCACCCCTCTTCTCTTCTCTTCTCTGCTCTCCTTCCAACCACCCTCCCTCCCTCCCTCCCTCCATTCGTCTCTGATTAGAGGTCCTTTTCGTTTCTAGGAGAGCTTAGACGTACAGCCTGGCCTGATTACTGGAGTGGGGAAGATTTGATGATTCAATCACAATTAAGACAGCCAGGACCAACGCAGCAACGCGAGCTCTCTGGGTCCACACCTTTCCCAGGCACTTTCTTGCTGTGTGGGGTGTGTGTGTGTGTGTGAATGTGTGGATGAGCGAGGGGGAAGGCACGTGTGTTTGCGGGCAAAGGAAACAACCTGTGTGGGTGAGCGAAGGCGCGTTGGTGTGCGCGTGAGAGGGCTTCACGACTGTGTGCGTGTGGGTGGGTGTGTGCGTGTGTGGCGCTGAAGTAGCAGCTTAAGTAGCAGTTATGTCTAATCTCCCCACAGGGAGAAGCAAGGCGCTGAGGGCTGGAGCAATGTGGGCTTTTAAAACCCGAGTGAATGTCTCTTAACTAGCCGGCGTGCTGTTAAGGCAATCACTCATTTTATGTCTGCCGGTGTACGATGGAGATTGGGCTGCGATTACCATTATCAGTAGTGTACTAATCACACAATAGATTTACATACAACTGCTAGGATGAAAATCACCCCAAAACATTTGAAGAATATTTGGGTGGGAGCAGAAAGTAAGGGCTATTTGTCAGAGAGGTCTACGAAAGCACAGATATGAGCATAGAGAAGTTAGAATTGTTCTGCCTATACTTGGCTGTCAGTCCAGATGACAATAAACTGAGTTGAACTTGCACACACACACACACGGGACTTACTCTGGCGTCTGTGACTTTGAACTCTCGAAGGATGTACTGGGGCATGTTGTACTCAGCCATGGGGTCCACCACAAAGTACTGGTACCGGGCTGAACGCTCTGCTGGCCAGTACTGGTGACACTTCTCCTGCACACACACACACACACACACACACACACACACACACACACACACACACACACACACACACACACACACACACACACACACACACACACACACACACACACACACACACACACACACAGAGGGAGAAGAGACACAGAGGTGTATGAGTAAGAGACAGAGAGTTGCTAGTGGCAGGCAGAGTGGAGACACTGCACCATTCCCTCCCGAAAGGAACGTCGATAGCCAAACCAAACTTTTTGAAACTGTCATGAAGTCTGGAGGCTCGGTGTCTGCGCGTGTGTTCGCCTCACCCTGCCCATCTCTCTGAGCTTGGTCAACATGACCACGATGGTGGAGTTATTCTCCCACAACATCCTCCAGAAGTCCTCCGTGGTCTCCGCCAGCGGACCCTGCGTGGCGATGTAGGCTTTCTGTTGCCTGGAGACGCGCGAGCACACACACACACACACACGGTATTCAGGTCTAGACACAGCTTGGCGAGTCAGCTATTTAATCAAAGTTTTAATCAAAACATGGCAAAGTCTGCCTCGGCCTGTTTTGATGGATGGTTGAGAGGCTGCATGCATGGACCCTGATATCAACCACCTCTCTCACACACACACACACACACACGTGCATACACACACAACCTTCCCACGCACATTTATATACACACACACACACACAAACACACACACAACCCCCCCACACATGCACACACACAAGCCTCCCCATGCCCCTCCACCACTACACACTGCAGACACACACACACACACGAACCCTGGCGTACCTGTATCCGTCGATGAAGCTGGCGTTGATGTAGTCGGAGCCCTCCAGGCCTCTGATTGGCTGGAGGCAGACGCGGGTGGTCTCGTAGGGCATGATGTTGACCAGGCGGTTCTTGAACTTGTTGCAGGGCAGGTTGGCACTGATGAACCTGGACGTGTGGGCCTTCGAGTTAGCCAGGCGCTGGGGGGCGGGGGGGGGGGAGAGGAGGATGGAGGGAGGGGCGAGGGGGGGGCGGGATGGAACGAGGGGGTGGGGGGGGGGGTTAGAGAGTTGATGAGGTGGAGGGAGGGAGGGAGCAGGAGAGAAAGGAATGGAAGAGAGGAAGAAAGCGTGTGTGTGTGTGTGTGGGGGGGGGGGGAGGGAGGGGGAGAGATGGAGGACAGAGAACAGCGTGGGGTAGAGGGGGAGAGGGGAGGATGAAAGAGAGACGGGGGGGTGGAGGGAGAGATGGAAATGAATAAGTGAAAGTAATAAAGTGTGCTTATCTCATCTCTGTGGAGGTACAATATTGATGATGGGTGGAGCACCTCAGGATGGCAAAATGTATATTTTGGATTAAAATGTTTATCGAGAAGCTATCAAGAGTCTAACCCTTTGCTGCGTTTAGAGTGAGTTGTGCGGCATATAGGGTAGTCAACAAACTAGCATTTTCCTGCCTGAGAGCTCAGCCAAAATCTCTTAGGGGAAAGTGGGTCACTTTTACCTCGGTAATGGAAGTCTGCTATGGGCAGGTGTGAACACACACGCACACACAAAACACACAGACACACAACGGACACCAAAATGGTATTCTGTATTGTCATATCAACATCAGAGGTCCACTGCGGGTGTTTGTAGGTCAGCCTGTATTGCTGTGTCGCTTCCCTTGATACAGCGAGAGAGAGAGAAGGAGAGAGACACAGGAAGAGACAGAGATAGAGGCGGCAGACAGAGATTGTGCGTCTGCAAGTGTGTCCGTGTCCTCCCAACCCTTCCCATTCATTCCTATGACCTTGATGTCCGCCATTTGTAATCTATACATCTCTCCCCCCTTCTTTATCTTTATCTCTCTCTCTCTCTCCCTCCCCGATCCTCAGTTTGTCATACCTCTGTCTCTCACTTCAGTGTCGTTTGTATCTTGTGTCCATTGTATCTTGTACATTTGTATTTTTAGTAATATTTGTATTTTTATATTGTAAATTACGGCAACTTATATTTTATTGTATATTTTATTTAATTCTAATTCCACTTAGTACTGCTAGTTTATGTACCCTTAGTATAGATAGTCCACATATTAAAATTTTAGGTCCCTATATGTTTATTGTATGCACCTTCCTGCCAAAGCAAATTCCTTGTCTGTGCAAACTTTCATGGCGAATAAATCCCATTCTGATTCTGATTCTGGTTTGTCTCCCCTCTCCATCACCCTCTCTGTCCCTCTCTGAGTGCCAGAAACATCCCGCTTGTTGGTCACCACTTGGAGCAGGGCCAAGCCTCCCCACCTCCCTCCCACCCCTCTATCCTGTCCTCCCTTTGATCCCCCTTTCACAGAGGCATCTGAGAGGCCGTGAGACGTTTTGGCAGCGCTAAAGAGACTCCCAGGCGACGGCGGCGGCGAAACACTCGAGGGCTCGGAGGAAAGACGGCCAACCTGGCAACCCGTTCTCTCGTCGCCCACCGGCGGGCCCAAAAAAAGGAGACCTCGGAAACCTCATGTAGCCAAAGCCGCCTACGCAACGCGTGTTACGCTCTCAGACGTCCCTCGTCTCCCGTCGCGTGGGGCGTCGTGCGCGCTCGGATGGTTTTCGTGCGGGTGCGTTGCCACGCGTTAAACCCCCAGTGCGAGTGTATTTAATGCCTGGTGCGCAAGGAAGCCCAGGAAACAGACCTTCAGCATTTCCACCATTTCTCTCCAGTCCTCCTTTACCTCTAACCCCCCCCTCCACCCGCACCCCCGGGGGGGATCTCCAGCCAGTCTGTCGTAGAGTGTTTCACACCTGACCAACTCTCGTCCAGTCCCCGGTCACCAGAGCGCTGTGTGTAGTGCACAGTAACTACCTCACAGACTGGGGCTGCGCTCACACTAACATACAGTCATCCCTTTGTTCATCAGGGAACGTGAGGGGGGTGAGGTGGTGGTGGTGGTGGGGGGCCCTCCCAGCTTGCCCTCCCGTGCACCCCCCCATTTGTCATCATCAACTATTAATTGCTTCTCCCAAGAGTTCGCTCCCATTCTGGCCACACGGTGTCCGACTTTAATTCCACACAACTTCCCCCCCCCCCCCCCCCCCGTGCGTGTCCCCGCTGTCACTATCTCGGACGGTGTTTCGGTTCTGAGAGTCTATCAATGTTTACCGTGGCAAAACGTTGTCCGCCGGGAAGACCAGGTAGTCGTGACGGTTTCCTCGCCGTGTGTGTTGATAAAACAGTGACAGGCGTATTACAAAGGACTCGTTGCCGAGATAGAGCGGCGTTATTCAAGGTTGAGTGTTCCTCTTTGCGGGGAAGGGACGTTTTTGGATTGTTTTGTCTCTCAGCGCAAGTGCAATTGGAAATAAACGGCTTGGCTTGGAACCTGAACTGTTGTGAACACGGCTCGACAGTACGTCTCTGCAGAGTTCCAAGTAAATCCCACTCTGCTGTCGGGGACAATCCTTGATTTGAAGTTGCTAATGACAAAACCGTCTTTAAGCATATGATTTCAAATCCTCCCGATGAAATGAATACACAATGACCGCGAGTGCCGAGCAGGCTAACTCTTTCCATTTCCAGCTTTTGCAAGACAATCAAAATTTCGGCGTTTTGAGTCAAAGTGATTAGGTAATTGAAGTCAAAGCTTAAGTGGACCCAAACCTAATTGCTTTCTGTTCCATCTCGTGCTCTAGCACTTGGACAAGGCTTGTGAAATGACAAATACGGGTAATATAAACACGGGCACTTTCATTTGTTTCACTGTTATCTCCGTACCTCAGGCTGAAAGTGATCATAAATGTTAAGCTGTTTTCCACGGCGGTATGCTTTATGCTTTCATAAGGTGTTTTTATTTCAAGATTCATCATATGTAATCCTCCATATTTGAATGTTTGTTATTATTTCACGCAGGTTTATGAGAGAACTTCGACAGAAAAAGAGGAGTCTGGAGACTTTGACATCTCGTTTTTTTACTGAGGCTCAACCTAAATCATCTGGTGTTTCGTG
>NC_085041.1:6903406-6959845 GCF_963692335.1 Osmerus eperlanus
CGGTGAACACCGGACAGAACAGTAAGACCAGCCGCCACAATACGTTCCTAGGTAGAGCGCCATATGGTTATTGAGCATGAAGGGTTTGTAGTTACATGAATCGATGAAAAACATAAATGAGGCACGTATGAGCAAACAGAACATTGTGTATTTACTTCGGACAGTATGGAAACAGCCCACGTCTGTGCATCTGTCCCTATACAGTTTGGGTGGACACTTTTGCTTCTGCATTCACTTTAGGCATCGCTTACACACTTGGATATTCAAATCATTTTCTGTGTAGGTGTGGCTGTGTGTGTGTGTTTCTGTCAGTGTCCTGTGTGTGCATCCACAGCCTACCTGGGGTCTGGAAGTTGATGCGTCTCATCTCGACAGGGTCAGTTGGGTGGTGGGGCGTGATCTCCGCGTTGTTCAGCAGACATTTTGTCCGCGGCTCAGACTCTTTTCGTTTGCGGCTTGAAACGAGAGAAAAAAAAACAAACGAGGCGACGTGAGCCTGAGGAACAACACCAAAATGGCCGCCGCCGCCTCGCACGCAAAAACAAGAAGCTCGCAGCACGAGAACAACAACAATTAGGCTACCGCTGAAAGTCAACAACACTCCGCGGAAACAAAAACAGCTGAAGTTGAGCAGGCATATCTAGCGAGCCAGCTCGTGTTTCCCTCCCATTTTTGGGGGGTTGTTGTTGCCGCCACAACTAATTAAAAACATCTTTTATGCTGAGACAGGTTATTTTCGCTCGGAAAAACAGCAATAAAGTACAGCCAAGCCTTACCTGTCAGGTTTGCTGCTTCCAGAGAAAGCAATGGAGTCAAATAAATATATAAAGATGGGAAAAACACAACACAAGGAGAGAGGGAGGAGAGAGAGAAATCAATAGAGAGCAGTTTAAAATTCACAGGGCGGCTTCTGTGCTCGCTCACAGCACTAGATAAAGCTCATCAGCATTTGAAGGAACCGGCGTGTATGTATGTCTGTGTCTGTGTGTAGTGTTTGTGTACTTGTGTGTGTGTGTCTGTCTGTGTATATGTGTGTGAGGGTGAGGGGAATGTCAGGGCCAAGGGCAGGCCCAGGAAACACTATCCACCAGGGAGAGATGGAGGGAAAATGGGAGCGAGGGAGAGTGGAAGAAAGAGAGAGAGAGATTCAAGGAGAGATGTTACTCTCCCTAAGTAGCAGCAGAGTCAAGCCAAGGTCAGACTGCTAGGGATATGTGATAGCGAGCTGTAGCTCTGCAACTCTTAAACTAAACCCGAGAAGCTACTCTGATGGGATATGTAGTCTTTTGGAAGTCTGTGCACTGTAGGCTGTAAAATCGGAAAACTTCCGACTTTCAATTTTTCTTAGTCCGTCTTAGTTACAGAGACTGGTTCATCATGCAAAGAAGCAGCTCTTCTTAGGAGCATCAAACGTACATGGAGTCATCCCTTCTTATCTCCCCTTCGTCTCCCTGCTCAGCCCCTCGCCTCCATGATTCTCCACCATCTCTACCATTTCTAAGAACATCTAATAAAACAAATCCAATATACCGCCTGTCCAGAAAAATGCACATTTACAAGTTTACAAACGAAAACTTCTTGCACACCTTCACCTCCTCCGAAATCTTTATGGAACCTCTCAGAGTTTTACCACCAGTTTGTTTCCTCTTCCAAAAAAGGATTTACCTGACGGACAAATCACCCCTCCCCGGCTCCCCCCCCCCCCACCAGGCACCCCATCCAACTAAGCCTAAACTCACTTCTTGTACAGCAGGATGGCGATGACGATGCAGATGATGAACACCACGGCCAGGACGGGCCCCACACCCAGATGAGGCCGTCCCCGCCGGTCTCTATGGGCAGGGGGTCGCCCTCCAGCTCTGGGATCATGTACGTGTCCGTGTACGGGCTGGAACACGAACGCTTTCTACGAGTGGGGGGGGAGAGAGAGAGAGAGAGAGAGAGAGAGAGAGAGAGAGAGAGAGAGAGAGAGAGAGAGAGAGAGAGAGAGAGAGAGAGAGAGAGAGAGAGAGAGAGAGAGAGAGAGAGAGAGAGAGAGAGAGAGAGAGAGAGAGAGAGAGAGAGAGAGAGAGAGAGAGACAGACAGACAGACAGACAGACAGACAGACAGACAGAGAGGGAGGGAGGGAGGAGGAGGAGGGAGGGAGAGAGAGAGAGAGAGATAGACAGAGAAGGAGAGCAAAATGTCGACCATGTGAGCACTGTAGTACAGTCAAACGTGCATGCGCATACCGTTTGTGCATGTGTACTGTGCGAGTCCATACAGTACATGTGTGTACCGCGTGCGCGTGTCTACGCAACACAGCTGCATTTCATGCGTGCGCACTGCGTGTGTGTGTGTGTCTGGACGGCACATGTGCGCACTGCACGCGTGTGACTCCCCACCACTCACCGCGGCAGTGGTGTTGAGCTCGGCCAGCAGGAAGAAGACGTACTCCTGGCCGGGCTCCAGGGCCTTGCTCTCGCAGCTACTGTGCCGGTGCTCCGCCCCCACCGTGAAGGAGGGGGGCAGCTGCTTGAAGCAGGCCGTGATGAAGGGCTTCCTCTGGTCCGGCGGGGCCAGCTGGCGCCTCGAGCGTCGCTTCGGGTTCGCCTCGCGCAGCAGCTGAGACGGGGGAGGGAGGGAGAGAGGGAGGGGTGAAGTTTGTTTGGGTCAGTTTGGGCGTTTAGTCCTTAGGCCGTCTCTCCGTTTCTACTGGATGCCTAACCCTGGTTGGTTCAGTAAGATGGCTTTATGCAATGACTGCTTTCCTGAGAGACCTGTGGGGAGGAACTGCTTAATCAACGAGTTGGTCGTCAACAGCGCATGCCGACCGATCCTCCGCCATATCTATCCATCATCGTGCATACACGTCAAATCCATTCCTCAATGTGCGCGATCGGTCTGCGACGTACAGCCGAGCCTGGGTCAGGCCCGGAGCAATGGCGACGGGTGATGAAATCCACGGTGGCCTCAGACAAACTGTCATTTGGAGTCGATCTATTTCGTAGAATCCCAGCGCCCGGTCAATAGCGGTCGCCTGTGAAACCTGTGTAGGTCTTCCCGCTCAGAAACAGCACTGGAGGACTGCGCTTGAAGAGCTGGAATGGGGATAATCCTAAATCCAATAGGCTGATTGGCTAAACAGAAGTCAAGGTCACCTCTAAAACTGGAGGGGGGGGGGGGGGTGATGTTCCCTTACAGGAAAAGCTAACTCAGCCACGAATAGACAGCATAATGTATATATACAGCCCTGTCCACTGCTGTGTATGATGTATTGTACTAATCAGACTAAATCACGTGTTCGTATAGTACGTCGGCATAAACATACAGGCTGTCGCACACAACACAATGTTTATGCAGACGTTGAGAGCTTTGTGCCATATGTGTGTTTGTGTGTGAGGTCCGCACCTCCTCCAGGTCCATTTCGTCGGGGCTCTTGAGGTTCCGGACGGGTCCGCTGCCTCTCTTCAGAGGGACCACCACCACGTAGAAGCTTCTGGAACACACGGAGAACGAGGACGATCAGAGCAGCTCCTTCTCAGGAGGGGTTCAAGCGGTCGGGTCAGAGAGAGAAAGAGAGAGAGAGAGAGAGAGAAAGAAAGACAAAGAACTAGAGGGAGATTGAGAGATAGAGAGAGAAAAGAGAGAAAAAAAAAAAAAAAACTCAATCCTCATGACGAATTTGTCTCACTTGATATCCTTGCTCTCCACTGGAGGGAAGACCATGGTGAGGGTGTGTTCCGGCTCCGTGTAGATGTCCAGCTTGGGCTTCTTCACCAAGATGGCGGGCGCGGTCTTGGTGATGACGCGGTGGCGGGCGCCACCCTCCGTGTTCTCCTGGCAGGTGACCCCAAACTCGTAGGTGGTGTTGGGGCGGAGGTTGGAGACCAGAGCCTTGGTCAGCCTGGCGTCCACGTCCATCTTCTGACGGTTATACTCAATCTGGATGGAGGGATGGGCGGATGGATGGAGGAAAGGATGGTGGAGAAATCAAGGGATGGATAGTTGGGCGGATGGGAAGATGGATGGATGAATGAAGGGAAGACATAAAGAAACGAAGGTGAAGATTTGTACCTATGAACGTAAACATCGATACTTTTAAGAGTCGGGGTACATGACGCGTTTCGAAAAACGCTCTGTCACTCACTGTGCATTTGAATGGGAACTTAGTCTGGGTGAACTTCCATGTCAGTAAGACGGTTGACTTGGTGACCCACTTCACCGTGAAGTTCTTGGGGACATCTGGGAGAAGACGCCGACAGAGGGGGGAAAAAAACAAACAAAAAGAAAACGGAAAAGAGCATCGTCAGAGAGCGGGACGGACAGAGGGAGGGAGAAAAAGAAAGAGCCGTTTCGTTTGAGCTGCTGCTCCTCTGCAACGAGTCCTCCCGGTCGGAGAGTGAGCGAGCGGTGAGCTGTGATAGGCTGTGAGGGGGGGGGCAACGCGATTGGTTAAGACACACAGCACGGGAGACTCATGGACACAAACCCATGGACCACAGGGGGGGGGGGGGGGGGGTGCCCGCTGGCTGGCCACACGGGCAGTGCCAACCAAACCCATCTCTCCCCAGCCGACGTCAACCGCTAACCGCCGCGCCACTGGGGAAATACGGGGATCCCCTCGTGGTTCGGGGACCAACGGTCTCTCAATGGAGTCTGGGCTGGCGCTGCCAACTGGCTGCCCGGCGGGCACACAGACAGACCCAAACACAGCATGCTGACAGACACAGCATGCTGACAGTCCTTAGCAGTGCATCTGGGGGATGCTGCAAACCATCCCATAGTGGGAGAGGGGGGAGGGGGTTGAGGAGTAAAAAGGGGGAAGAGGAAGGGGGGGGTCTCAAAAAGAAACCAAAATGTCTGCTTTCTGTACACCTACAGTAGCCTAAATTATACTCTTGGAGTGACTTGATATTCTGATATCCTACCTTTTTTTATCTTTTTCAATTTTTTTCCGCAATTTGGGGGTGTGAAGTTGCATTCTCTGTGTGAGTGTGCTCGGCAAAAAGGGCTTGCAAGGAAGACTGACACAGTGACTGACCAACCGGCACTTACCTTGAACGCTGCGGCTCCTCCCCTGTTTTTCAAACTGACTGACTGTAACTTACTGACTTGCTGTTACCTTGTTTTGGGTTAGTGAAGTGAGTGTCCACCGCAAACATTTTCTAGGTTCTATCTTTGCTTTTCGTGGAGGAGTGAAGGTGGTTGAAGGAAAAAAGGGGGGGGGGGGATGTTGTTTTTCATTTATAGTGGTGTTGCTGTAGATTTTTTGGGGGTGGGGGGGGTAAAGCTCACCCCCCCCCCCCCCCTCACGGTTTCGGGAGAGAAACAGGCAAGCCCTACCTGCTTGTAAGGCCACTGTCCGATACTGGACCAGAGGGCAGTAGGGCCCTGGACCTACACTGGTGTGCGCGCGTATTTTCACGTCGTACGCCGAGTTGGGTCGGAGGCCGTCGAGCACGTAGCTGGACTGACTCGCCGGCAGGCTGAGTTCGCGGGCCACAGCCGCGCCCGCCCCCGCCTCCTGGTACGCCAGCGTGTACTCCGTGATCGCCCCGTTCCTCTCCGCCAGCACGGGGGGCGCCCAGGAGAGCTGCACGGAGCAGCACGTGGCGTTGGAGTCCTCGCTCATCTGCGGGTAGCCCCCGGGGGTGTTCTCGGGGACGCTGAGCTCCACGGACGCCTCGTCGCCGAAGCCCCCCCTGCTCTTGGCCTGGAGCCGGAAGAGGTAGACGGCGCCCCGGTGGACGCTGGCCACCGTGTACTGGCGCTCCTGGGGGGCGAACTCCAGCGTGGCCAGGGGGGACACGTCCCTGCGGCCGAACTGCAGCCGGTACCCCTGGAGCTCCACCCCGGGGGTCGTGGCCTCCGGAGGGTCCCAACGCACCACGGCCGAAGTCTCGGAAACCGGAGTCACCGACAGATAAGGAAGACCCGGAACTGCAGAGAGAGAGAGAGAGACAAACAGAGAGAGTGAGAGAGAGACAGACAGACAGAGAGAGCGAGAGAGAGACAGACAGAGAGAGTGAGAGACAAACAGAGAGCGAGAGACAGACAGACAGAGTGAGAGACAGACAGAGAGCGAGAGACAGACAGAGAGCGAGAGAGAGACAGACAGAGAGAGTGAGAGAGAGACAGACAGAGAGAGCGAGAGAGAGACAGACAGACAGAGAGAGATAGAGACAGACAGACAGCGAGAGAGACAGACAGAGAGACAGACAGAGAGAGCGAGAGAGAGACAGACAGAGAGAGAGACAGACAGACAGACAGACAGAGAGAGAGAGACAGAGAGAAAGAGAGCGACAGAGAGAAAGAGAGAGACTTGAGAATTGTCAAGCTTTATTTGTCTGGAGAAGCCAGGCGAGGACTCAATTTTCTTTTTAAGCTTATCTTTGTGCTGCTCGATATGTCAATAAGCAATAATAGTGTGCAGGAAACCTACTGTGCCGGCTTCTGTTGAGGAAAATGGGGGGCTGTGTGCAGACCAAAGCCTAATATTTCCACCCCAAAAATCACTTCATATTTGTATTGGGGCTTTTTTGAGCGAAACCACAATATATATTGACGGTGCCAGGCAGCACTAAAGGATTGGACAAGGACAAAAAATCTCAAAAGGCCCAAGGCCATTTTCTATTCTGTTTTCAGTTTTCTAGTTGTAACTCCAGTAACACCACGAGTCAATAAAGTTGTTTATCAAGGCAAGAATCTGGATTGCTGTAGATTCAATCTGATTCACTTCCGATTACGAAAGTGATTGTGATACTTCTAACACCTCGGCATTGAGTGATCTTCCGTGAAAACAAAACAACAGACACCACCTCCCATCTCGTCCAAGAAGATTCAAATCATTTATATCAATTCATATAAAACACCTGGCCTAACCTAGGTTCCGAATGAATGCGAGTATACAGAAACACCCATTGGATACGACAATGTCATTCCACTTGGGAAAAAAGAACGGGAAAAAAAAAACACCCTCGTAAGACACCATGGAAGGAAGATACAATCTCCTCAATAAAGTTTCAGCGCTCATCTCCCAGCCTCCGAGATAAAAGTCCCCCCAGAGCGGGATGAGCGATGACGTGTCCGTCTAGACGGCAGGCAGGCTGCGGTGTGGCCCAGTTTCAGGGCTGGCGGATGTCTCCCGTCTGGCTGTTCCTCAGCGTTAGGACCCCCCATCAGTGTGATGAAGTCGGCCCGCTCACCAGAAGCTTTATTCGGAAGAGGGCGCCGACAAGTGAACGATGGCTGGGCTGAAATTGCACTGAGGCGCCGTCTTAGCGGAGCGATGCCAGCCCAAACCAGTCACTTATGGCCACACCAGCAGACAAACAGAGTGATATGGAAGCCGGAAGACTTTTATTAACCAGGCTCGCACTCATACCAATCACATTTACTGTTCTAGTGTGCATGTACTATATATATATAGTATATTATACAGTATATATGTGTGTGTCTGAGTTAGCAGCAGTCAGAACCCGTCTCGACATCTGCACTGTAAGCAGTTTGGCTTCTTGCCCAGGCCCGGCCCAATCTGGAAAAGCTAAACATTAGTCTGGAACTCCAACCCCTTTCTCCGTGGAACACTGTCTGCCTCCGTGCAGTGTGTGCGTGCGCGTGTGCGTGAAAGTGAGTGCAGAGGTGTGCGGGTGCCCATATCTAACACATAAATAGGAGCACTTTCACACACACCGAGATTGACGTCCACTTTGCGTGCTCTCGTTTCTCAGCTTGTATTCTTTACTTCCTGTTTTTAATGGGTCTTTTCCGAGCAGGGGGAGATTGAGCTGGAAGCGGTAATGGAAACGCTGCATCCTAACTGGTCTGAGACGAATGCTACTAATGCTGCTGGCTAACAAGCTCCGTCTCGGACACAAACCTAGCCTCTCTTATTTAAAGGCTGAGGCCCCCCCCCCCCCCTTTAAAGCCACTGCCAATGGTCCAGCAGCCAATGGTGGTGCAGCAGCAGCCAATGGTAGTCCAGGAGCCAATGGTGGTGATGCACCAACGAGAACACCAGAGACAATGCTCCTACGTGGCGCGTCTCCATGCGAGTATATGACCGAGAGGGTGTGTGTGTGTGTGGGTGTGTGTGGGTGTGTGGGTGTGTGTGTGTGGGTGTGTGGGTATGCTTAATGTGCGGGGGCTGGGAATGGAGTTGCTAGGGTTGACGGAGTTAACCGGGGCGAGCGGGTAGCTGCGGGAGAGTGGGAGGATGGGAAGATGGAAGGATCTAGAAGAAGAGGAGAAATGGGAGGGGGTTGAGGGGGGGTTGGGGGGGGGTCGAGAAAACGCGGGAGCTGCGTACGAAGGTGACTGGGGACAAAGAGCAATCTGTCGACAAGAGGGACAGGGTGAGCGAGCGGGCGTGTGCGCTGTATGGGTGTGCGTACTCTGTGTGCGTGTGTGTGTGTGCGCGCGCGCGCAGGAGGGGTCTCTGCCACCTTGACCCCCCCCCCCCCGCCCCCCCCTTCATCTCGGACCTGGCTCAACCCCTCCCGGTGGGCCTGGAGGCACGTTTCCCATCAGGCCGCAGCATTAATGGCCGCTGTTGACACACACTCTGCCTGATTGAGAGAGGATTGGGTTCCCCTTCCTCATTTCCTCGTCCACCGTCTCTCTTGAACACACACACACGCGCGTGCGTACACACGCACTTTTGTCAGCACCCCTTCTTCTGCTCGTGGGGGCGTCCGGAGACGAGTGTGTGAAGATTTGTACTCGTGAGCCAGAGAATGTGTGTCTTCGTGCCCCGGGAGTGAAGGGGGGGGGGGGGGGGATGGTTGCGGAGAATAACCTTCGACTATCTTAGTGATTAACCTGTGGCTGCAACTTCCAGTGAGATACCGAAGGGGAAAATGGAGTGTGTGTGTGTCTCTGTGTGTGTGTGTTTGTGGAGGGGGGGGGGGGGGGGAGAGCGTTCTTACAGCCCAGCCCGGGAGCCCTGCAGGGTACAGCCACCCCAAAAGTGCCCCACAGCATTTTTACACCGAATTGATGTCCCGGCATGGGCCGGGCCAACATTTGAGGGCAAACATAATTGAAACTGCCTCCTTTATATACCTCATTTAGCCCCTGTAATGAAAAATAGCCAGGCCCCAGCCCTAAGACATGCACAGTATTTGACAGCAAAGGTCTTTCATAATCTCTGGTTTCACCTTATGTTTTGGCTTGACATTGGCACGGAGATAGAGCTAAGAGAGAGAAGACACACAGTGTGTGTGTGTGTGTGTGTGTGAGAGAGAAAGAGAGTTGTGAGGGGTTTTTGGAGTGAGTGTGTACCGGAGCTGATACAGGAAGCATAAATCACCAGGTTCACATGAGAAAGCCCATTAAGGGCGCAAATGTTTCACTTAGCGACCATGTCACTGACCGTAGACTGGCTGGCTGTGATGTTTAGGTGATTATCCTAAAAGTGGTCTGATTGGATGAGAGCAAGGCATAAATGTAGGAAGTGGTTAAATATGCAGCACGGCTAAGTCCCTGCTTCATGCAATCAATGCTCAACCACCCCCTGCCCTGCCCTCCCCTCTCCACCCCCCCCGCCCCCCCCCCACACACACACACACACAGGCAAACACACGTACGTGATACTACAACTGCTCACCAACACCCCGTTCCAACTCCCAGTTCGCCAGTGCTCAGCAGTTTGATTTTTTAGGAGGGGCCCTCGCAAACCAAAAAGGTTTGAAAACATCCCTAAACCGAAAGCCTCGCTAATTGAATAAGCGGCCACGACAACACACATCTACAGAATAGGCACGATTACTATATTGAAGTTGAAAGAGAGTACGTCTGGGATGAAAAAGAACGGTTTTAGGATTTTTCAAAATGGCACCCCTCAAATTCTCTCTCTCTGACTCTGCAACTAAGTTTCCCCTTGGTGATCAATAACGTGCCTACTACGACTCCTCCTACTATTAGTTGGTGTGCGTGTGCCAGAGACCAGCCTTTTGATTTCCAGGCGCCGCACACTTAACGCGCACCGGTGTCCGTGCGCGTGTAAACACTTTTTTTAAAAGGGGCGAAGGTCCGTGTCTGGCTTTTATCAGCAGCACGAGGGGCTGTGGCTTAAGTTGTCTGACAGCACAATGTCTCCCAAGGAACGGGGCAGAGGGAATCATGAAAGCATCCCCCCAGACACGATCGCTGAGCCCCGCGCCCCCCCCCCCCCCCCCGTCTCCCCCCCCCCCCCCCCCGTCTCCCCGCTCGGCTGCCACTTGAAAGAAGAACGGCAAGCTCTTTAATTTCCGGAAAGGCCTACTGTGGATACTCTTTTTTTTTGTCTGGCCCGCCTTATTTATTTATTTAGGAGGGCCCCCGCATAAGCCATTTTTCCACGCTTCAATAATAAAAAGGGAAAGGCTTTCGTTTTGAGGGATGGATGAAGTGAGTGAGACTGGCATATCAGTCACCGGGGGTTGACAGAGAGAGAGGGAGAGAGGAAGAGAGAAGGGGAGGGAGGGGTGCCCGGGCACCTTTGGAAGCCGTCACACTACCTGAGACCTGAGATGGGCACACCTGTCAAGATCAGGACCTGTCATAGAAAGGGTGTGTGTGCGTGTCTGCGTGTGTGTGTGGAACTAGCAATGCTGTTTGAAAAGCTGTGGATGTGAACACAAAGGAGCCTCGTATCTAAGTCCCCCAGCGGGGCCACGTCCTTTCCAGGGAGGCTTTTACACTCTCTGCACTCGCAGGACCGGGCCCCGTGTTCACGGAAGATTCGCTCAGGGCTTCTAAGGAGGCTAAAGGGGTTCTGTTTAACCTGGCCGCCACGGTCCCTGCGGTTTGGGAATGGGAACCACCACCCTTTAGGGAAACACGATATTGAGAACAAAGTTCCCGAAAACTCAGTTACCGAAGAACTGAATAGTCTCCACACGTGAAAGTTCGCATTGCGGATGTTTCAAACGGAATCGACGATGCGTGCGCACTGCGCAGCTATCACAAACGCTGTATTGGATTTACAGTGGAGTCCGACAATCTCCCTCAAGTCGAAAGGAAACGGCAATAAAACAAAACAAATCAAACAGACTTTTTTCCCCGGCACTTCCGAAGCCTGACTACGTGCCGTGGAGGGTAGCCATTCGACTGATGTGTGACTAGAAGCTACTGACCTGCCCCTTTGGTCACCACCAGTTTCGGTTTGCTGCGAGCTCCGTCCCCTTTGGTTGTGTAGGCGGCCACCGTGATGGAGTAGGTGGTGTCCGGCTGGAGCCTCCCGATGACCATTTCCTGTAGGAAAGAGGAAGTAGACAGGAAGACAGTGTCAAAACGTGGCTCGATCCTGTGACCTCCACCACCTCATCAGCTGACCACCTTCTCCACAATACCGTGCTAAATCCGGCATCTATTTGAGATAGTTATTACCATTGTGATGGGGATTTCTCTACGTAATGGACCTCTAAAATATATATTCTTCATGGCTGTTCATGCGCTATTGTGCTGCCTATGACTCATTCCATAATTTTTACATCTGTCTGAAAAAGTGGGGGCAAACGGCTATTGGCTAGTCCACATTAGCTAAGACATTAGCCGGGTACACCCAACAAATTATTTAACGGGCAAATCGATGCGTGCACGCATCTCGTCTAAACTCGTGAGCAGTTTCGTGAGGTATTTCCTGTGGTGTTCTTAAGAGAAGAGGTTTGGATCAATGCTAATGAATCTTTCAGTAGGGGAAGGTCTACAAGAATCTAGGAGGTTTTTCGGCTGGTCAGCAGAGAACTGGAGAGGTCATCGTAGGCAAACAAGGACGGAAGCGCCGCCGCACACCCTAAATGGCATCCACACCATGCAAATGGGACTGGATTTGGATGATGTCGGGGGTGAATTGTAAAAAAAAAACAACAACAACAATGGGGTCAGAAGATGAGAAGTTTAAGGAGGCAGCCATTTTTGTTTTCGGAGATCTTGCAGTGAGTGTATGATACACAACCATGACGTTCAACGCTAAACTACATGTCGTAACAGTTTAACCAACTGAAAGAGCGTAAAAATGGCTTTGTAGTAGAGAACTTATAATTGAGAGGCCACCAAGAGAGGGGAGGGGGAAAAAAATCTCACACAACTGCAGCATACACATCACGACACGTCACACAAGGACACACACCACAGCTACACAAACCAAACACGGCACACACTGCAGGATTAGGCATTCCAGGCACAGACAGCAACAGACATTGCATCAGCCGCAGTCTAGTGGTCTAGTGTAGCTGATTAACCTTAGAAATTCCGATTTTACTCGGCTGCGTCGCATCAATACTGCATACGGGCAACGCTGGCTCACATATTTAAGGGTAATATTCATCTATGCAGGATTGAAATAGAGATATGAAATATCAAAGCTTATTCGATAAGAGTGATCTAAGTAAAGTATTCCCCGCATCAGAGTACGGGCTGGGGTGATGCAATACCCTGTGCTTTCATTTCCCAACAAAACCAAGCACTCCATACTGGTGTGCGACTCCATACTCACATATTCAGCGGTATCGTCCGTTTCCCACTAACCCCCCCCCATAGTGGAGAGTGCAGGAGAGAGAAAGCAATTTTTGGGGGGTGTGAAAGAGAAGAAGAGAGGGAAGAAACGAGAGCGTAAGAGAGACTAAGAGGAGGGTCGAGAGGTCGTAGAGAGCGCACACACACACGTCTGAAGTAGGTCACACTGCGCAGGTCGGGGAACGAGAGAGGGAGGATATTGGCCACGTTCAGGGAGAGAGAGTGGAAGGAGATGTAGGCGGGGGAGGAATGTCCCTTTAGAACAGACACGACGTTCGACGGTTCAACATGTGTTATAGGACGTAAACAATGTCAAAAGATCGCCCGCCCTTCGGTAATGTCACAGGACTTGATAGGGCCGCAAAGGCATGGCATTGAGCAAAAAAATCAAATCTGACTATTTTGACGAGAGGAATGGACAGCCTTTTCTTGCGGTTCAGATCCCTTTTTACTCTTTATCCATTTGGTTGTTCCATTTGTTCCAGGCTGCAATTCACTGGTTCATAATATGTGCTCATAAAAGGAACATCCATTTTGGCTCTCCATTTTGGTGTCGATGGAGGCTATCTAAAAATCTGTCTATTGCACTGGCTCCATTTATAATTCTAGCTTTCAGGAAGAGACTCATTTTTCCCCTGCTATGCTTCCATAACAATTTTGTTTTTCCAAAATACTATAATCAGCCATTTTGTGCAGAGTTTCCTGAGCTAGATAAAGCCCTACAATCAGACTTTTGAAGGAATAAACATTTGGGGTTGCTTTGAAGGGGGTTTATGAGACCTGTAGCAAAACAAAGTTAAAGAAGGATATTGTGTTGGTTTGATTGCAGGTTTCATCATGGGCAAAGGAAAATAATACTGCAGAACCATGTGAAAATGTAGATATATAGAAATACTGGAAATATAGAAAGACTATACATAGAACATTTATTTGTTGCACTTTCAGCCATATGCAGCCAGCAGAGACAATGGGTGGAGACTTTCCCAATAGAACTGGCCAGATTTTATTCTATCATGTTTGAAAGTATTTTTTAAAATGTGCTACAACTGTGTGTTTTCATCTATTCTGTTCCGACATCTGTTCATCTATTCCAGTTTATTTAGGACAGTCTTTCACTGTCATTCCATTCCTTTTACTGTCATTGGGCTGGTTCTGTAAGTGTCACCGACCGGTGGACCAATGGGAGGGCGGCGTACCTGGGCGTCGGCCAGCATCACGTCCTTGATGAGGGGCAGGCCGCGCGATTCCCCGTTCTCCACGCGCACGTAGTGCACCTGGTAGCCACGGATCTGGCCGTGTTGGCGCCCCGGCAGCAGGGAGCGCCACATGACCTTGAGCGCCGTGGAGTTGAGGACCTCCACCTCCACACGCCGCGGAGGAGCCCCGGGAACTGTGGGTAAAGAAAAACCAGACAAAAACCAGAACAAACTTTTAGATGCTCACGCCAGCAACACGTCAGAGCGCGCGCGCGCACACACACACTTGCGCGCGCACACACAGATAACCTCCCTTCCCCCCCTCTCCAATATAGGCGTCTGCTGTGTGTGTGTCTCGCTGTCTCTGTAGTTCAAGCCCCCGTCTTTCAGGCGTAATGAAAAGGCTTTATGTGAGGCCTTGGCGCCTCACGCCTTTTTACTGGGCCGCTGCCCTTCCGAGACAGACGACGCCCTCGCTGGCGTTATTAAAAGCCTTCCATTTGGAGGCTTCCAGTGGTGGATTGTGGGGGAAGGAGCTCTATCAGGGCTACTGTCGGCCTCCTGTCAGTGAAACGGCGGCAGCGTGACTTAGAGTCAGACCCATCGCCCTAAAGTGTTTCCGACTCATAACTACACCTTACCGCTGTAGCGCTGTGGTAAAGGCGCGATGGCGGATTTGTCGGTTACAATAAATGTTGGGTGGGTGGCAATGTTTTAAGAGTGGTGCTAGATTTCCCGAGGGTCCTCTCGTCCACGGGTGGTCAACATGTCACACTTTCCTGATTTGAGTCAAAAGGTTGAGCCAATTTGGGCACCTAGGCCTTTTCTCTGATGTACAATTACATCATAGCTAGAAAGGTTAGGGTCTTTTCAGCTAAAGTCTAGAGGCAAGCAGGCACAGAGGTCCCCAGATTTAAGACTTCTTGTGACTCCAAGCCATTATCTAGAAAAGGCTCACTAGTTAAATTATCTTGTAGACTAAAGCCTTATCACAGGGACCGGGGTATGAATACAGCCTGGGTCATTTCCTGCATATCCTCCCCCCCCCCCCCTCTCTCCGCATTCCCTGTCACTCATCACGTCCGAAATAAAAACAGAAACGCCCTAAAAAAAACAATTATCCCCCCCAAAATGTATCCGGAATGATCCAGAAGTTGAAGACGGGTTAAGTACCATCCTCGTCTGTGCGGCAGACGATGGGCTCGCTCTCCGGGCCGGGGCCGACCTCGGTGAAGGCTGCCACGGTGACCCGGTACTGGGTCCACTTCTCCAGCCTCTGCAGCGTCACCTTGTTCTCTGACGGGGGCACAGCCGGCTCCTCCATGGGCTCCCCTCCGCTGGCCTCCGCCGGGCCCACCACCTGGTAGCCTACCGAGTACCCCGCCAGGGCGCCGTTCTGGCTCTCCACAGGCGGGGGGCGCCAACTTACCAGCAGGGTGGTGGAGCTGGAGCCGCCGCACTTAATGTCTTGAGGGGGGGCGGAGGGCTCTGGTCAGGAGGGAGGAGGGTGTGTGGGGGGGGGGGGGGGGGGGGTAGGGAGGAGGAGGATGGGAGGGAAGGAAGGGAGGGAGGAAGGGGGAAGAAGGGGGGTTGAAAAACAAAAAACAAAAAGATGGGAAGAGATCAAATGAAAAAAGGAACTCAACCCAACTCAGAGGGAAAAGAAAGTTGAAAGGAAACTCAAAAGGAAAAGGCAAAATTACACCAAAATTAAAAGACCCATCAGGCAAACTTAAAAGGAGTAAAAGACGACACTGAGGTCCATAATAATGAAGCAAAATGGACGTGCGCGACTACTAAATGGCTACATTTTAAAGGACTTGCCTCACAGGGCACCTTCTCCAGTTACAGTGGTCTGTTACACCACATGGTCTGTCTGTGTCAGTTGTCAAGCCTTTTGTGAGATACCACAAGTCCTATCTGATTTGAACCTGCCCAGGCCTGTACTCTCTCTCGGTACACTCTCACTATCGATTAAAGGATGACAGAGTCAGGACCTATTTCTTTCACCCATTCGGCTCTCCCGTCTAAGAGAGGTGCTCTATTTCTCCGTGTAGGGGCTGAGCAAAGTAGCCGAGTGGGTCTTTCCAATTTCCAATTGTATAAAAGCCATTTTACACATTAGCTGGGTTTTTGTCATAGAGTGCTCTTCCAAAACATATTGAAAACTACACATCTGTGAACTTCTAAATCAAAATAAAAGCCTCTTTTTTAATCTGCACAGAGCTTTCACGCCTGGGGCTTGTCGAGTGAGTGTGCAAGGAGTGATAAAACGTTTCACTCCTCTTCAGCCGTATTTGGGTATTTTACGGATAAAAGGACACATGACTTTTTCTATTCAACTGAAGTTCCCTGCCAATACTCCTTTATGCAAGTTAAGTCCCTCCATCTTTTGACACGCCCCATTCATTATTAAATTATTATATATCGATAATAGTGCTGAAGTAAGGTAAAGCGAAAATAAATCATAGTGCAAAGCATTCCACAGAGAAACCCAGGGAACAACATGGAAATTAAGCCCACAGGAACAAACAACATACAATGTGATTTTTTTTTTTCATTCCAAAACAAAAGCTGAAGAACAAAACATAAATTGAACCAGGGTAGTGGAAAATGATTTTTTGGGGTAAAGCTGAGTGATTCGAAAGAAAGAAAACATCAGGGTCTCCAAACAAAACAGGAAAAACAGGCAATTAAGCGTAAACGAAAATTAAGACCATTAAACGTAGAAAAAGCCACAAAAACGAAACCAAAAAACGACAACAACAGTACTGTCTGCATGATACGTACCTGGCTTCCACAAATACTAACTTTTTAAGACTTTCTTACCACCAGCACCTAACTGCAGAGCTTTGCTTGCTCTGAGTCAGTGAGCTTCAACACTTTCCCTCCAAAACACCGATGTTTTGTGCATTTGTTGATGCGTTTTAAAATGTGGCCATTGAGATTGCCTCATCGGGTCACTAGGAGGGAGAGAGTTGGCTCAATGCTGTAGCCACGACTGTAATATAATCTTTAAACATTGGCCAAAGGGTCCACAAAACTGAGAGAAGGAGGATATCGGGGACCCCTACACCCAAAAGTCTACTTCCCAAGCTATTAGGACTTATACCAAAACCTTTTCTTCTGAGAATCCCATTTCATGGCTTCATACCTACTGCACTGTATGTGTCAGGTTGACTTTGTAGTGACAATTCCTAAGCACTAAAGGAGTAAAAGCAGCAATACATGGAATGGAAAACTTGTATTCTTTGACTCTTAAAAAATAAAAATAAAGTATCAACAGACTGACTGTTCAGGCACAAATAGGAGAAGACCAAAGCCACAGTTCACGGCCTTCCCTGTGTCCAATGGGCTTATTTACTTTCGGTCTTACCGGATTTGTGCCTTTCAGCTTCTTTCCTCCACTCATATTGTATTTGCAAACTCCCTGCGTCACGAGTGATAGCTCAGTTCTCAATCTTCAGTGGCAAAATACGAATGGAATCTGACAGGGGCCGAGCAATCACACCAGACAGACCTCCTCACACCAGATAAGATTTAGCGCAGGCTGGGGCACAGCTTTGGTAAGCTTGATACCCTATAAACTCCAATGCTAGGATTATGGATGCTGGAACTGTAGCGGTAACAAGAGAGGGAAACTTGAGTGCTGCCTTGGTTAAAGAGGGACTTTTGAAGTCACTCAGAAAGAATTGCACAAATTAAATTTGATCTGACAAATAATTAGTCATGTCTGAGGAGATTTTGACAACTGATTTTAAGTAGGTTATTATGCGTACCCAAACTTAAACCTTTTCATCCACCACCACCGATGGTTCTTTGCGCTTCAATATGGCCAGATAGACAGGCCCACTACAAGCCGTTGTTCTGTTCCCGGAGTCGGTGTTTTGACATCGACGACCCCAGTTCTCAGCGACGACTCCATTCATTCGGGGAGCGTAATTACATGTGTGCGCAGTGTTTTATTTCCCCCATCAATGTCAAATGTCGGAAACGGAATTTGTCATTATTAAGGATTAATCCGCCTTCATGCCAAATGGCTGTGCTGGTGCTAGTACAAATATTCCAATTCATCTGAAAACCGCCAGCAATTACAGTAAGTGGGCGGCTAAACTGCTTGTTTTGCTAAATACGGGGGGATTTGGAATCTGCCACTTTAATTTGAGAGATAGCACTTGACTGGCTCCTGGCAGCTCTAAGGTATAATCTAAATGTGTAACAAAGCCTGACAATCCAGAGGTCTGGCCTGTGGCTCATCGGCAAAGTGTGAAATGAATTCCGACGCTATGAAATGGGATTCTTATCTGCCAGCCCCGGGGCCTGCAATCCCTCCACGGATGTCCCCCGTAACAACACCCTGGGCTCCTTCCTGCCCCCATTACCCAGCCTCTCACCTGGGCAACAGTCAGGTGGGATGATGGGAGATCCCAGCTCTCTTTGTGTGGACCCTTCCGCGGCCGCGACTGAACGGTGTCTGGTAAACGTGTCTCGACCTGGGCCGACTAGGGCGACGCAACGCACGGGCCTTGCTTCTGAATGGGGGCCACTGCTGTCAGTACGTCCAGAGAACTCGTAGCTACGCAGCCTCTAGCCAAGAGAGCGAGGGATCTTCTCTCAAGCCAGCTGGGATTGCTCCTAAACTGAGCAGCTTGGAACGATGGATCGGAATTCGACAGCACATCGGCTCGGGTCTAAATGAAGAATCAGAACCCGAACTCCTTGGCTGTGGGTCTCTTACTGGTTCTTACTGGCAGTATGGTCCCCATGACAAAAGCCCCTGGTTACGCCGCATTGCCTGACCATACTTTAATGCTGAAGACATTTCTCACAAAGATACTAGACAGAAAGGAAGAAAATAAACAAGAAGGCTGTCTTTCGTTTCACTACGTCCGTTGGCAAAGGGGGTCCAGTCCGTCGAGCGACGCGAGGCCAACGCGAGGTCTCCATTGCAGGCGGAAAACAGCCTGTGGTTTCTTTTGGGTATCCAGTCGTTGTGATGGCCTGTTCCTGGCATATCATTAGTTCACATACGTCTGAGTGCGTGAGCAGCTGGCCAAGTCCAGTCGCTGGTAAACAAGACTTCCTCATCTCATTATACTTTAGGATATGCTAAGTGTGTGTGCATATGGCGGGGCAATCTCATGGCGCTCCAATGAGGTGTGTGTTTATAATGACAGTGTCTAGTGCCCCACCAAGGTAATTGGTTTCTTAGCTGTGGGAAAGGGATGGATATTCAAGGACCAGGGAACTAGGGCTGTGGTCATACGTCTTCTGCACAAAGTACATTACTGCGGTAGCTTCCAAGTAAGCCTGGGTTCAAGGATGGAACTGCATGCGTTGATTAGCTCTGCTTGGACAGACTGACCTATGATTCCCATGTCAGAAGGTGCTTTACTGGCTCACTGAAATGCCTGGAATAGCTGCTATTCCATGTACAGTAGACATGGTCAAACCACAGGCATGTTTATAAATGTTTAATCTTGACTGACTGTAGGAAATCGATTATTATTTCCTTCCCCTAAGCCCCTCTGGGAATTCTCCGTAGGATGAAATGGAAGAGTGTAGATTGAGTAAAGTCGCGGCGAGGTTGTTGCTAGTGGCAACGACAGACTGGAGTCCCCTGTGCCAAGACAAACACTTACCTCCGAGGCATCCATTAGATCATGTAATCAAGTATTGTTTTGGTGTATGTTGTGCGTTGTTGAAAGGGTTCGGTTTTGTTTGAGTCTGGAACCTTCCGGACTTCTCAACTATTTCTAGCGTCTGCCTGAGGTGGGGGCTTATGGTGGAACAGTCAACAGCAGCAGCCATTGGCTAGGAAGCCAGGACTCCTACTCAAAACCGTCTCAGAGGAACCCAGGAAGTTTAAATGAAGATGCCCTCACCTCCGGCAGACAGCTGAAATAAGCCTCGGGTCACACATAATCTTGACACTGTTTTGGTGCAGTGAATAAGGGGTTTTGCAATCCTACGACTAACTTATTGTGGTTTGGGGAACTGGGGCCAACATTTCTCTTTATGTAATGTACGTTTCTGAAAACCAGTAAGCGAACAGGAAAGGAATGTAACCAAAAAAGAAAAAAATCCTCAACTTGAATCAACGAAAACAGGAGGAAGGAAACATAGTCAGGTGATGTCAAGCCATTCCAAGGAGAGCTTTTGTTCCCATTGAGTGGGAACAAGTGACAGAAAGAGGGAGAGTAATAGGAATGGAGGGATAGCGAAAGAGAGGAGTGCGTCCGATCCAAATTTGCTTGCAGCTTACCGTTCCCGAAAACAATGCAAGACAAGAGGTCAGGGATTCACACACATGGACAGGCGGAGATGTGCACACACACTCGGAGACGCAGAGACAAGATGGGGGAAGTTGGATGGACACACTGTAAAGAATTGGAGTCATGCCTGGTGTGACCACAGACCAAGGATGCAGCGGTAGAATTTCAACAGCTCCCCTTGTGGATGGGAGGGAGTATTGCATGCAACTGGTTCCCCCCATCAGTGACGTTGCACTTTCTTGTGTAGCTCACAACCATCACTAACAAACAAAAAAGGGTGAAGTGGTTATCCCAAAGCCCCGCCTCCCAGAGGAGGGGATAAGGCCAACAAGTTGCACTGGTAGAAACAGAAAATGTGTTAAAGAAAGTCTCCCCCTACTGCCATGGTTTTCCTACGGCCAAATTTCTCTTAATGTACACCCCGATAATCTGTCAAAGGACAACAGCGTGATATGGATATTTCTCCCGGGTCGATACTGTAACTGTGTGAAGGTTTATTAGCAACAATCTGTGTCGAATCACCCAATAGTTTACAGGAGAATGTGTATTAGTCAGCTAATTCATTTTCTTGTGTCGTTTTACTCCAAAGCATGCATACGTGAACAGAAACTATCATCATCCGCACATAATACTGATAAATCTATATATATTAAAACATAAAGCCAACAATCTTCCTGTAAAACTCCAAAGCTTTGATTGGTTAGTATACCCTGAGGTGTAAGTTGAATAACCTGTCAGTTCAATAGTCTAGATCCAGTACGGAATAATCGATTAGTCAAGACTTCAGCATCCACTCTTTTCTCCACTAACTGTGGCATGATGTCACCGGCGTGGAACTATTTATAGATGGGAGGGTTTGAATAATTTAGATGTGTTCCTGCCATTTTTAGAGAAATACACAGTCCCCTTCAGTGTTGATCTGCCGGAATGAATCTGCAGAGCAGTGTTGTGAGGACAATTGGGTTGATTGTTGATTGTAGGGTTTGGCTGTCTATCCTCTGACTCTTACACCCACCCTGATACTATTTAGATTAAGTTCTTAAGGAACTTCATGACGTTCTGCAGAAAACCGTGGCAGTCAGGAGATAAATGACATTTTTTGTGTCTCAGTCACGTGGAAGAAGGTGCACTTGCTGTAGACAAAAGGAAATCAAATATGAACAAAAGTGAGAGAAAAACGAAAGAAACAGCTGTGCTTGTCTGTCCTTACAGGACTGGCTTGTTTGACAGTGTATAAGCTTTGTCATACAATGTGCGGTTAGCAAGAGAAATGAAAAAGGTAAGAGAGCAGTTAAAAACCACAACCAACTAACAATACTCAGAGCCCTTTGAACCTTGAACTGAATCCCTATTCTCTAGACTCTTTACACAGTGCATCAAGTAAATGTCACAGTTCATGAAGCAAACATCCAACAATAAATTGTTTCCACCTTGAGGTCTCTGGGAAAAAATATACATTAATCACCTACAAAACGGAGGTCACATTTTCAAGAGTGTAGGATTAATTAAAGTTGAACCCATCGAACGAATCAGCGTTTAAACCTTGAGTATGTCCAAAGAAAAACACATTCACAGTTCAAAAAGGATAATAACACTGACATTGAGGCAAGAATAGAATAACCTTTCTTCAAGTCCATGAAGATAGCCGGGAGCCAGACAGAAAGTTCACGTCCTCAAAAAACATCTGCTCTGGGCAAAGGTTCACAAAATGCATGGACATATTGTTGACTCATGTAGAATCCCCACATGCCCGCCCACATCGCAAACAGAGGAGAGGAGAAAAAAAAGGCTACATACTGGCTTGCAGGGTCTTCTGACTTATATCGTTGGTAAAGGCTCCGATGCCTTTGTTGGAAATGGCGGCCAGTGAGAAGAAGTACTCTGTGTTGGCGCGGAGACCCTCCGCCACGTAGGAGGAGGATGGCCCGAACGTTTTGGTGATCTGAAAGGGACGAGGAGGAACACTTGACGCCAGGATTCCTTAATCCCAAAGAGGGGGGGGGGGGGGGGTTCAAACGATGAGCTCTTACCTGACTTCCAAAACTGCCCTCTTTGTAGCGGAGTTCGTAGTTGATGATGCCCTCCTTCTCGTGGGCGGGTTCCCAAGTGAGCTCTATGCTCGTGTCGGACACAGCGCCCACCATGAACTTGTTGGGCTGTCCCGGGACTACGAAAACACATTCCAAACACAAACCAAATCGGTAAACAACACAGTCAGCATGGAAGATACACAAGGGATGTCGTCCCCCCCCCCCCCCCCCCCCCCAAACTGTGCAATAGAGTATCTACTCCGTTCATGCGCCCAGAGGGAACTCAAAAGTGGTTTGCTAGGGAGGAAGGAATTGGAACCCTGGATCCTGACCTCCGATCAGCACTTTGACATGGATGGGGTCCGAGAAGGGCCCGTCGCCCACGGAGGTAAAGGCCAGCACTTTGATGGTGTAGGTCTCCGAGGCCACCAGGCTCTGGACGGTGGTGATGATGCTGTCCTGGACGTTGTGGATCTGCCACAGGCTCATAGGCTGGGCGTCGTCCATGCTGTAGTACACCCTGTACCCTTTGATCTGGCCGTTGGGCTCTTCAGGCTCGTCCCAGCGCACCATCATGGTGTTCGGGGATATGATCCGGGCCTGTATGTTTCGAGGCGGGCTGGCCGGGGCTTGTTCCCCGGTTCGGGTCTCCACCGGCTCGCTGGGGGGACCCTGGCCGATGGTGTTGAATGCCGAGACGCGGATCTCGTACTCGGTGTTGGGGTAGAGGCCCCCGATGCTGTAGCGCGTGGTGGTGATGCTGTCCATGGTCTCGAACTTGCTGTCGGAGGTCTTGGCGCGGTACTGGATGATGTAGTGACTAACAGGGTCAGGGTTGCCGGAGTCCCAGGTGATGGTGACGCTGGTGGCCGTGGTCTCCGTTACCATGGGAGTGCCCGGGGGCTTTGGTAGGGCTGTGACGATTCAGGGGAAAGGGAGGAAGAGGTTAGTTGGGAAGGGACAAATAACAGCCCAACTACTTTTTATGGATTGGTTTGATGTAATGACAAAGCAGTGTACAAAGGAGAAAATGAAGTCACATTGAAGCTAAGGAAGCTAATAAGTCTAACAGTAGAGACTAGTGTTGACAGTTGGACGACCCTCAAACCCGTTCTTACACTTGACGGTGATCTGCGCCACGGACTCAATAATGCCCAGGCTGCTCATGGCCACGCAGGTGTAGTTGGCCGACTCCCGCACGCTGTTCAGTTCCAGAACGTTCCTCCCGACCGGCATCTCGTCTTCGGGCGTCAGGTCCTCCGAGTTGAGCATCCATTTGACGTAGGGCATGGGCGACCCGACGGCGACGCAGGTAATGTTCACACTGCCCCCGGGCATGATCTCGTGACTTGTCGGTGGAATGGAGAAGCGGGGGGGCACGCGCCGAACTGGGAGGGGGAGGGTGTGAGGGAAGGATGAGGGGAGAGGAGGGGATTCCAAAAAGAGAAAGAGAGAGGTAACAAGACAGGCCGATGAAAATGGACCCTTTCCAACGGCATTCCTAAGATCTACAAAGAGGACCAACAGGGCAAACTCAACAAAATGTTCTCTGTTGTTTTTTTACACAAAATGTAAAGAAGACAAATAATGAGAAGGAACTAAACTAACAGAACTGATCCAACAACAATATAGATTGACATTAAAGCAATGATTCATAGCAACAAGGTTCCATTGACCAAAATTTGACCCATCACAGCACAAATAAAGACACGAAAATCTATTACAAGTTTCTCATCTTTTGGAATTGAACTTTGCAGAATTGTCGACGATGCCTGTGGAGTGTGTGAGAGTAAGACAGAGGCCATGTGATCCTGTTGCCACATAAAGCCACACGGAATAAGGAACCTTGCTGTCCTCTCGACCACTCACACTGTGGCTGGCTATTAAAGGGTTGACCCATGGCATGGCAAGTATAGGGGACTTGGCCATCTTAATGTTGGGGGTCGGGTGGCTGAGCGGTTAGGGAAACGGGCTATTATTCAGGTTGCTGGTTCGATTCCCGGCCGTGAAAAATGACGTTGTGTCCTTGGGCAAGGCACTTCACGCTACTTGCCTCAGGGGGGAATGTCCCTGTACTCACTGTAAGTCGCTCTGGATAAGAGCGTCCGCTAAATGACTAAATGTAAATGTAATGTTCCTCTCTGGTCTCCCATAATAAGCTATGGTTATATATTCAGGGACACCTCGTGCATCCTGAATACGAAACATAACAGTTCTTAACAGATAGGGCTAAAGATGAGAAACTTTAATCAGATTTTTGTGGTTTAGGGTAGATCCACTGGACAAAGCTTTTTAAAGATCTGACAAGGTTCCATTGATAGATGCAGCTATCAGTTTCACAGACAGCATGCATAAGAGACTGAAGTAAATTAAGGAGTAAATGATAACAAAACCAGATATAAAATTGAGATAAAAATGCATAGAGGAGTAGAAGAGTAGTAGGGTCGCTAGCATGCCCAGACAAAGACGATTGGAGAGGAAAAGAGAAATATAAGATACAGGGGGTAGAGCACTAGAGGAATAGAGAGATACAGAGAAAGGAGGGGAGGGTGGGAGGAGGGAGGGGGGGTAACCCACTTCAATGCTGTGTAAGCTTTTTTTTTGTTGTTTTTTTTTGTCCTCCAGCCAATGTGACCAAATGTGACAGCGGCACATTGTCGCATCGCTGTCCCGGCTGAGGCAACACAAAATAAGTATAGAGCTAACAGGTAGTGTGTCTAGAGGAGTACATAGAGAGGTAGCAGTAGTAGTTGTAGCCAGAGTAACTATCACAAGTAGGAAAATAAGTCAAGAAACAGAATCAGACCGACAGTAGGTAGAGGTGAAGAGAGGCAACATGAAAGGTTAGGATAGAAGAGGCACAGGAGTTTGAATGGAAGAAAGAGTTGATGTCGAGGATGTGGATATAGCGTGTGTGTGCGTGTGTGTTCTTGCGCGTGTGCGTGCGTGCGGGAAGGAACCTTTGTATATGTGTCTGGGTGTGCGTGTGTGCGCGAAAGATCAGACTGAAAGCGGGTGGCCGCCGTCTGTGGTGTTCATGGAGGTCATGCAAAATAGATCAATAACGAGAGTAGGAGAGGAGGGCAGAGAAGTCAAAAATGATGAACGAAACGTAAGGGCTGACTTAGAGACAGACAGACAGTCTGACAGACAGACAGAGAGACAGGCAGACAGACAGACTGGGAGCACAGAGACAAAGGACCTGAGGACGGGACACAAGGCAGGAGGACAGAGCAGGCCCAAGCATCAAGACAGCAGACTGACTGAAGAGACAGACGGACAGACGAACAGACATACACGAATGGGGTACGAAAACGCACTGTACGCAGAGGGAGGGGGGGGGGGGGAAGGGAGGGGAAGGGAGGGGGGCGGAGGTGGGATAGAGTAAGGAGACTGTGATTCTGACCGAAAACTCAATAAAAACTTGGCTCAAAGTGGGTATTTTTCCGTTGGTCTCACACACCGGGGCTTCGAACTCAGAACTAAACCCCTCCAGCCCCTAACTTTATTGTGGACAAAAGCGGGGGGGAGTGTGTGTGTGTGTGTGGGGGGGGGCACTGCATTCAAGAGGGGAAGAGGGGGGAATGGGGGCTGGATGCAGTGGAAACAACATTCCAAAACAATCTGTGTCCATTCAAATGGGATTCATTCGCTCGTTGTGTGGGGATAACCTTGACCAGTTTTCTACCAGGAAGATATTCATCAATAAATATGTCTTCCACTTCAAAAAGATATCTAAGAGATGATAACCTACACTACTGTGTGGACTTAAGCAACCGTTGCACATCCAATGGAATTGGGTTGGTCACACAACCGATATTTTGGCAGTAGGTGTAAAATCATTCCTAACGCTGTTAGGAATGATTCGAAACATGGCTTCGGAACATGGCTTGTTTCCGATTGGGATGAACGTTTGATGGTGACCTTCTTGGGTCATCCCATAATCTAAACATTAGTGCTCTTCTAACATAGAGAACCTTTTGAAAGTCCTATAATTCACAGGTAATGTCCATTACTGTTACTAAGTGTATGTAGCGACCTGTCCTTCAAGTTCAAGTGGTTTATTCTAATGTCTAATGTCACACTAATGTCACATTCCATGATGGCTAATGGTCTGTTCCATATATAGGAGCATTACCTAGGCAGCTTTGACACAACACTAAAGCTATGTGCAGTGCAGTCTAAAAAAGAGAGGAAAAGAACCTGAATCTAAGGCATAGACGAAAATAACTTGGCACATTGGCTCCTATTTGTCGAAATAAAACCAGGTGGCATTTTCACAAGGGCTTTGTAAGTATAGCTACCATTACAATTACACAGAATCACAATTGACTATCCAATTATGAAAATGGATCTAAGATTCGACCATATCTGTACTCATAAGAGAAGCAGGGCTTGGTCTGAAAATAGACTTTCTTTTCATGTCTGGCATCATAGCACTTGTGGCAGCAATTATTTTAGCTTTGCAAAATATATACATCTTTTTTTTGTGTCATACTTGGGTTAAGAGACGATTATTCAATTACAATCGCTCCTCTGTAAAGTGCCTACTGAATAACAAAGGTGAAAAGGTGGCCCATTCTTCACACAGACATGCACGGGTGTGACTGTGGCACGTGTGACATATAGTCAGGAACGCCTCCATCATCTCAGGTCTCGCAACCAGAACCAAATCCAGTCCCAAAGTGTCACCCCAATCCATCCCAGCATGCTTTTCATTGACAATCTAGCATTTGCAGGTCACGCACACATTGGAAAAAAAAATTCAACTTCAAAAAGCACATCACGTCATAAGAGCATCGTAGCAGCAGGTAGCTCTGCTCACCGGGGGAGTGGGCTTTTAAGGGGACACGTTTGAAAGACGACTGAACAGTAACCTGTAAATAAAAGCCCTTGTCTTTGGAAAAGATGTTCCCTTTGGAAGCAAATCCAAAACATTCTGAGGGGGCCGGAATTCAAAATGTCCATTTTCATTTTTGAAGATGCTATTCTCTCCCTGGGGCAAGGGTAAGCCAATGAACCAGGAGCTTTGGTGGTCGAGTGAATGAGGAAAATTTCACCTTTCAACTTCCGACACCTCTACTCTACCTATAAGCCATTATTGTTATATTTTTTTATTTTGGGATCCAACTAAAATGGTTTCCACAGATTATTAATCATAAGAAAACAAGTATTAATGGACTTAGAACTCCAGACAGTACACACTGGCTCCTTCTGTCTCCAGCAGTTCATTTTGAGCACAACATCATTAGTTCAAGGTTAGCCGGCATGCCGTTGCGTTCCAGCCGAGTAGAGAAATCCTAAGATGTATGCTACGGACTGTCAACATTTGTATCCAGTGTCGATGACTCATCCTAGCCCACATTATGTGGAGACGTAGCGAGGTGTGAGATGAGGAAAGGGCAGCGCTGAGAGCTGGGCTTTACCATGTGCCTCGTGACCTCCGCGAGCTGACACGGGTGTTTGATGTGGTGTGCGGCTCCTCCTCGGAGATCCTACCCTTTTTCGAATGCAAAACCCAGCCGAAGCACGAATGAATCCCAATTGCATGGACATGCTCCTCATTCACAAAGACCAGGAGCCCGACCGGCCCCACGCATAAGCACATGAGTGCGGGGAAATAGACTTGTTTGGACTTGTTTGGACTGGTCGCAAAGCAGACATCCTGTTTCGAGCCCCAATGTGGAGAGGAAGACAACTTGACAGTGGCCGAGGCGAGAAGCCGCCGAGAGAGAACGCCAAAGCACGCTGCTAGCCTAAGTGGGGGCCCGCTGTCGTGGAGGGCGGACTGTGCCCAATCCAGAGGTCGGAAAAGGCGAACATTATCGGCCATTTTGGTGAGGCGGTTTCGTCCCTGCCCCAAAATGAAGGGGAAAGCCAAAATAATGTGCAGCCTTTAGGTTCACCTTGAAGCTGAGATTACACCCTCTTGCTGCCTGAGGACACAGGCACGCCAGCGAGATCCTTTAGTTACACTTACCGAACGAGGCCCTGGGCATTTACATACAAACCACAGGTGTCGCCCGTATTAACACACCCGGGCTGCCATAATGCAAAACAGACGCTATGGGTGGCTCATCAAAATGGAAATTATTACTTAAAGGAAACTGACAGGAATCCTGGCAGGGTATCTAATAACAGCAAACAGTGGATTCCAGGGATTCGGGGGAGTATCACGTCTGTAGTTCTATATCTTAAAGACAAGCAGCCAAATAATATTCTAGGTATTTTCGTTCACCGCGGTCAGTTTGGCACTGAATACAATCAGTCAGATTTGTAGAGGTCATATGTTTTGCGCCAGATTAAATCCAGATGTGAATTTCGATAGCACGACACTACAGGGATTCAGGGATCGGGACTCCTTCAAACAAACATTGGATAGAAATGGATGTATTCCACTTTGGCCAGTGAGAAAATAAGGTGTAATCTAGCTTTCTTTCCCAATGTGACAAACAAATGCACAGCAGGACATGCAAGCACATTCAAAACCAGGCCGGCATTCTTGCAGACGAAGGTAAACATTCACGTTCACATGCACTTTTCACAGCACAGTCTTCCTGCATCATTGACAAAAGAGATAGTTCTATTTGTTTACGCTAAACTACACACCGGTTACATAGATTTATATGGACACGTATGTCCTGTAGGTCAGATATATAAAACTCAAATTACACCCAACCGGTTGTATTATTCGATGTCATTTGGGCTCACTTCAATTTCCTTCAGTGGGATCATGCCATGGATTGAGACATCTATTGTTAAGCAACAATGAGAGGATATCGACCCAGCGGTATTCAAGAGTTCTGTTGTTACAATTGCTAATAGAGTTTCTTTTTATCTCTAATTGGTGCTAGGTACTGAGGGACCAGCCAACCCTTTCATTTGTGTCTGAGATGAGTGAGGCCCAAAAAAAGGGGATGATTATATAAACGACGTCTAATGAACCGTCTTCACAAAGCGGTAAGAAGGGAGACGTTCTGGAGAGAATAAGGAAACAGCGCCTCGGTTTCGTGAAAAGAGAGACTGGGAAGAGAAGGAGACCAACGGCGGCCACATATGTTCGGAGTACGAACTTTCCTATTCGGTTTCATGGAGACCTGAGCGAGATGTTCCAAAAGAGCTCAGCAGAGGCCAAAAAAAAAGAGATGTGGGCGCATGCAACAAACTCAAGAGCTAATAAACTCCCTTGAATGTGCTTCCGAGACAGCAGAGGAGATGCGTTTCATTATTGATGCTCTCCTTCTGCATTGGCGGGGGAACAGGCAGAAGGGTGACCCTGTGTCTCTTACAGGCGGCCATCTTGCGCTGCCCACATGGGCGCGTATCCCCGGCAGGGAGGGCCACTACCCGCAGAGTGCGTCAATTATTAAGGCTTCTTTTCTGTTGCAGTCGGGGGGGGGGGTACTGTGTTCCTTTTAATACTTAACATGCTTTTGTGGCGCTAGAGGGACCTCCATGGGAGCTTGCGGAGCGACACACACGCAGGCGCGCGCACGTTCGCACGTGCGTGGACGCGCGCACACACACACACACACACACACACACACCCTCGCTCCAGCTCTCAAAAGAGACAGATCGGGGGAGTCCGTATTGAAGTCTGCTATCTCTTCTGCCTGGATGAGTGAAAGGCCTGATCGAACAAACTTGTTGAACTCAATGCCATTCTCTTTCCTGACCACCGGCTCCCACCCAAAATCTATGTAATGTATTCAGAAGCGCTCCAGAGCGGTACCATTTACAGGCAAGTTTACTGCAGTCAGTGACATGAGATTTAATACAGAACTGGCTTGGATTCAGCTTAATATTTGCCTAGCAAAATCCAGTGCATAGCGCTCGTAAAACATAAGCCCTAAAACATTTGGTACGTTGATAGGGGAAGCTGGTTGCAGACACCCAATTTAGAACCAAATGAATGGTGCCTGCATCGGTGTGCAATTAATTTGGCATCCTCTGCTCTCTGTTAGAAGGGGATTATAACAAACACATCCAAAGTCAAACTGGTGTGTATTTGTTTCTGTCCAATTTGAGTGTATTCATCACGCCCTCTGCATCAAATAGAAAATCTATTTCAACCCCGAAATAGAATGAGTGAATTATAATTCTGAGTTTGCCTGAGTCTTGTCAACTGGTCTGGGACCAGCAGCTGTCAGTCAACAAAGGGATATTGTCTGGTTGACTTCCTTTCGAACATAATTACCACCATAGCACCTCTGAAAATATAATGTAGGATTCATTATTCTAGCGATTGATCCATGTGGCCCTGGCAAAAAGGCCTTCAAATTTAACTGTGCAGAATCACCACTGAACCAGGTCTAGCCCAATCAGGTGTTTTTAGTTTTGAACAAGATGACAGGAACACTGGCTGTATACACATATATGATGTCATTTAGCATTCATACTGGGACTCATAAATTAGCAGTATTACTGAGAAGGAAACAAATAAATGAACCACTACGAACAAACAGACTATGAAAGAAAAAGTTCTAGAATGTTTCAAAACCAAAAGAAAACTACACACAGCACCAAAACCACGACACAGAAGTACAAACTAATAAGAGAAGCCAACTAAAGTTTCTATCAGGTAAAAACTGGTGGGATAACAGAAGGAAGAGAATCAAACAAAAACACACGAGAAATGCAGAAAGAAACGACGACAGCCAAAAGAGTTTTGTTCAGGCATGCAAGCGCTGTTACATTCTCCCATCATGCATCAGGCCTTGATATTTCAAAGTGCGAGGTTTCCATGACAACATGTGCAAGAAAGCGTTCAGTGCAGCAGCAATACCAAAGGATGCATACGAGAAAAGGCCCCACAATGCAAACTGAAAATAAACAAAACCCGAGCTAATCGGGCTTGCTTTCATCATTTCTTCTTTTGAATAAAAATAAAATTGTCCTTAATAATTATTTAGCAGTTTGGATTACTCGTTCAGGATTTCTTCAAATTAGTCATGAAGCGAACTTTGCAATAGGTAAGTATATCTAGAATTTTCAACATGTTGTTTTTTTTGTTGTAAATGTGGGTAAAAAAAGTAAAAAAGAAAAAACACACCAACCTTCTCGAAGCTCTGAGGGATGTAAAGGGGTTGATGCAGAACACAATGACATGAGGAGAAGAGAAAAATAGGGGAAACACAGAGAGAGTAAAAAAGGCCACCTCAAGGTGTTTAGCTGCAGCTACATTTCTCTTTTTTTTCCATTTTTCTACTGCTCTCTTGTCTCTGCTATCAGTGACATCCGTCTTTAAGAATATTGCCTGCCCCCCCCCCCCCCCTCACCCCCTTAATATAAACTGTGACCCAGAACATTCAGATTCACCCCAGTGGCTGCGCTGTTGCTTGTTAGAAAATGTGGGCTGCCACTGGAGTCAAATCAAGCGCATCATCATTATCAAAATTCACAAGCTCCTTAGCCACCCAAAGAGATCCCATGGTGGCCGAATTTGCTTTCGTTCAAGAAGGAAACAAATTAAAGAGAAAATAAAGAAAACTAATGATAGGTATAAAAGAAAAAAAGAAAACAATCAAAAGACACAGTTTGAGCTGAAATTAGCAGCTACCGTTCAAGACTATCTCCAAGTTGATTGTTGTGAACTAGAATGATGATGACTTTTGTCTATTCACTTCAAGTCATGTTCAGGTGAACAGCACACTAACAAAATTGTACTCAACCCTTTTTGATACATATGGTGTACAGTAGCTGCTAATTTCAAGTGTAATTTGCTTTGTGAACGAAACATAGTCAACATCAAATATCATAATCAATTGACAAATTAAACCATAAAGAGACAATTAACACAATCAAGGCATAACATGTGCCGTTGAATATTCAGTAACTTGAGGTATTTTATCTCAAATATTAAGTGATCATATACTCTGTCTGGATGATTATGTACTATTACATGTAACTCCTCAAATACATGCCTGCTATGGGTAAAATCTACAGCCACACAGGACAAGAGTAATAGGGGTGTATTCTTGATTTACAGTGCCAAAGCACAACAAAGACAGAGATAGCACTTTGCTCCTCAAGTGGGTGTCTATGCTAATGCTGTAAAATTTGAATCTTTCACTTCACTAGCAAGCAACTTCTTCTAAAGGAATGACTCGAACGATAATAATGAAAAGGCATCTCCATGACCCATTTTATAATGTAAGAGCGTTAAATAATTTATCGGGAACAAAGTTATTTGGTACACAGCAGTGGGAACAAACTGAGCAGATATGAGGCATCTTTTTTAATATGCACAAAATAAATAATACATGTCTAAAATGCATCTGCCTCGATTTATTAAAGTTACCTCACTAGGGATACATTGTCATTTAATGTTAGCAGTAAGGAGTAACATTCTTCTTCATTGCCTATTTCACTCAAATGAAATGTTCCGCCAGACTATTATTTATATGTTCACAATTTCAGAACTTACCACTGAAATGACTACACTAGAGGCTTTGAAGACATTTCTTAGGATGTTGAAACCATAGCTTTATGTTCCTCACAAAGCATTGACCAAGAAGAACACTACTAAAAATGTTTTCAATTGACCCGAGTTCAAACCTTTTTTTCACAATCTGGAGAAAACGTAAGATATTTTGATTGGTTGGCACGAAACCTTGTCACTCAATCAAAATCAGACTTACCGTTACATTCCTGTGCCTGAAAATCTAATCAAGAAACAATTCCTCAACAATTCATTTAGGGGTCCATCGGTTATATAAGGATTATTTGCTAATTAAAGTTTTCAATTTATTGTATTGACTTTACGTTTGGAATAATAACAATAATGAACTATTGCCTAATATCTTAACTGTCAAGGTAATGGCACAAGAAAGAAGTTAGTACTTTTTGGGGGGTGATTGGAGAGCATGGCGCTCAGAAATAGAAATACAGGGATTGAAAGACACCAAGAAGAGGGTTAGTTGTTTGGCTGGAGGTCACACTCTTCACCTTCATTGGATATTAAATACACATGAATGTGAGGACAACACTGGTATCAATGCCACAGTAATTAAATACGTCAGCCCTTTATCGTTAGTTTAGCAAAGGTTCCTCATCGATCACCATTAGGATACAAGGCAGACATGGGTTAAGATCGTTCTTTTTTTTTTCATTCTCCTTCGTACTTAAAAGCACTGGGGCTGACATTTGATTAGAAAAGCGTCTGATTGGCTGCGATCCGGGCCTTGTTGCACCCTACCTCGCACGTAAAGGTTAGCAGGGGAGGAGTAGCGGACGCCTTCCACGTTCGACGCCACGCACTCGTACTTCCCCTGGTCCGTCTCCTCGCTGTTCTCGATCTGCAGGGCACCTGGGGGGAGACAACCACAAACGACAAGAACGGAGAGAGAGAAAGAGAGGAGAGAAAAGAGAAGAGACGAGAGAAAAGAGAGAGGGAAAGAGGGGGCGGGGGGGGATTATTAGTGATTCCACAGTGACAGGAGGGAGTCAAAAACATTCTTGAATGGAGGAGTATCCTCGTGAGTTTTTCCGGGAGCGTTTAATTTCAAGCTTGTGACCTCCCCGACACTAATGCACACTTCTGTGAGAAGCGCTGTCCAACTCTCCTGCTCCACTATGCGTTGGAAGAAAAAAAAAGAAGTGTGGAAAAAAGAAAACGACGATAGGCCTGAACTGAATACGTCAAGTTCAATTTGCTCCTGAACGTGGATCCTGTTAGAACATCTTCTTCTCCTCAAGCACCCAAGAGTGCAAAACAATATGGACGCCATGGATACGATGTTGACGTGGGAAACCGACGCAATGTTGTCGATGGATGGAGATTGACAGGTTGACCTTCGTCTTGCACTCCCCAAAGGAGTGTGTGTGTGCGTGTGTGTACGAGGGTGTGTACGTGTGTGTACGAGGGTGGAAGGGGAGGGGGGGTTGGGAAACTGTAAGAACATTACCAGACATATGGTTCATCAGTTCATGTCTAAAGGAACAACACTGCTTAGGACAGCAATCTTGCCCACTGAGGTCCCACAACATAAATAATTATGTTACATATTATTAAATAATTAACGGCAAGATATTAACAAATTGTTTGAGGAAACGCACGCCTTGTACTTTGAACATTGATGTGCACTGTGGTGCATTAGAAGCTCTGGTGAAGTTCTATGAAACCTCTAGAATTCGAAATGGCCGGCTCTCATCTGAGAGGGCGGAGCCATGCACACGTCTGAAAGACAAACGTAGCAGGAGAGCCGAGAGGAAAGACAGAGGTGAAAGAACCCGTGTCAGACGACTCCTCGTTACCGCGGGGCGACGGCTGCTCCGTGATGATGTCATTACGGCTCCTGCCTGGCTCGCGGCCCGCGGACAGATTGCCCGTCCCGTGGTCAACGGAGCGCTCGGCGCTTGATAACGTTCAGCCGAGGCTCATTAATATGCCTGTGCGCTTGCGTCTGCTGTCACCTAGCTCCTCTGCCAACAAAAATCCCAGCTGTACCCTATCACAGGGTTCACAGGCAAATGTCCAGAGGTCAACGGCATTGGTAAGGTCCCCTCAACTATAGATGTATAAAAAAAACATATTTGCTGAAGGCCAGCCTCGATGTTCATGCGGTAGTGAGTATCTCTCACCAAAGTCTAGCTACGACGCAAAGTATTACAGTGAAATAGCTGTGTAAAACTCGAAGAATTCCCTATTTCATTTGTTTGTCGCTTTGCCCTACATGCCTCAGATCACCTGGGCCCCAATAGGATGTCCTGTCTGGCATGACAAACGTCAACGTCTACCTGCAAACCCACGGGAGGCAGGCTTTTTTCGAATTTGGATTTGTTTGATGTGTGCTGGGCGCAGCAGGCTCCAACACTTTGGCAGGTGGTCTGGAACTAGCTCAGAAGCCCGCACGGTTTGATGGCAGGGAGGCAGGTGTATAAAGAGCGTGTGAAGTCCGAATCTGGGCAGAGACTTCCATAAAACTCTGCCCGTGTCTCTCACTCTCTCTGCAGCGTAGACACCCCAGATGAATTCTGAAACCCACCGTCGACAGGCTGTATTTTTTTTAATGCCCCATAAATTACACAGGGCGAATAAAACCCAGAATTGGGGTTGAGAACCCCCCCCCAAAAATCCTGCTCAATCTCAAGTCTGTATTCAGTTCATGAAGTATGTGTACCTAACATTACTGATGATGACATTTGAAGGTGACGCTTCATCAGCGCGCTCGAGACGCTCTCTGTTTGATCCACAAACAGCCGACTGGGGGGAGGGGGGATGACAAACAAACAGTCAACCCAAATTAATTACGAGCTAATTAGAAGTCACCGGAGGACCCTGTGAATTATGCTACAGAGTTGAGGAGAAACTGTGAGTGAGGGCGTTTTATCTACTGAGGTAAGGTACCCGCTCGTTAGGCTGTTCCAGCTGATACGGACTCCCGACTGACTGCACCGTATGTGTGCGACCATTTCTTTGAAACTGAAGCTGCGAAAGAACACGGCGAGCTTCAAACGGGAAGAGGAGGGAAATCGCTATTTCATTATATTTCAAGTCTCCCTCCCAATCCGTCAGTCTCCTTATTATATCAAATCGCTTCCCAGAGTCGAGCTGAAAATATCCGGCCAGAGTAATTACTGCTTTTACATTCCGTCGCTGTACTTCATACCCATTCTCCACCTTTCACTTTTTGGTGGTGTAAATTAGATTGACTCGTGCCTCCTTGCACAGAATGGGACTGCATTGTTGCACACAATGGACGTAATTCCTATTCAGATCCTGGTGCTTTAATTGCTAATGTGTCCGTCCTTCCCTTCCTCTTTCCTCGGGCTAACTCGGTCGATGTGACCATACAGTTACCGAGGGTCCCCAACTTGAGACAACAGAACCTAAAGCGCTTTTTAACATGCTTGCTTAAAAAAAGAAGAAGATGCCTTTGAAGTTTTATCTTTTGCTCCCCACCCTATCCCCCTATCCTGTGCACCCCATATCCCCCTCCTCTCCAAGTCCTCTGAACCAACTCTTGCTGTCTTTTCTCTTGGGTTTTTAATGACTATTTTCCATATGTTTTGCATAATTGCGCTCCTCTCACCCTGCCTTTGCCCGTGTGTGTGTATGGCCATTGGCGCTACTTAGCTGTTTTTGAACACACGAGAGAAAAGACAAGAAAAAAATCAAATCAACTTTATCTTGCAAAAGGCATGTCGCTGTGCGAACAAAGCTTTGCACGGCCACACAATGGGGTCTTACAGATCAAGAAACCCCCATGTGTCTTTAAGATAAACGACAATTTACGGCGACGCTAGCAGAATGGCAAACACGCGAGGTAGAAAAGGACAACCTCGGCAGGCCTCGCTTCCTCTACAGCTGTGAGGTCTAATCGGAAGCACAGCAACCTCGACAATAACAGTACAATCCCGAAACGTGAGGTGGACTCCGCTTTGCCATGGCCAAGGCTGACAGGCTGTACTTCCCAAGAATCTACCAGTGACCTTTGCTTTGTAAATCTCTAGGTCAAAGATAAAGAGAAGCCTTGCGGCTAGTTATCAAAAAACGGAAATAACCTATGAGATTTTATCCACAAGCAATGGACATGAGCCATTGACATCTAGTAGAAAACCAATTAGGTTTCCTTAATATGGACGAATCAGCATCCACTTGGCCTTGCCGCCGTCACACCCCCTCGACATCAGGGAAGGAGGAGATGGGGGGCCGTCAAAGTCACCCATGACAGCTGCCCTGGTTAACAGCACAGTTAGGCTGTTCTGATTGAGAGTGTTGGAGGCACCCAGGTGTGATAATGAACGGCCTGCCCGGGCCTAAGTTGTACAAACACACGTCTGGCTATTACAGCATGGGTGTGGACGCTGGAGAGTGGGAGAGAGAGAGAGAGAGAGAGAGAGAGAAGGAGAGAGAGAGGAGAGAGAGAGAGAGAGAGAGAGAGAGAGAGAGAGAGAGAGAGAGAGAGAGAGAGAGAGAGAGAGAGAGAAGAGAGAGAGAGAGAGAGAGAGAGAGAGAGGAGAGGGAGAGAGATGGAGGGAGAGAGAGAGAGAGAGAGGGGGGGAAGAAACAGAGAAGTGGAAGAGGGAGAGAGGAAAAAAAAGTGGGTGAGAGAGAGAGATAGAGAGAGGTAGGGAGAAAGAAAGACGAAGGGAGGCAGCAAAGGGGGAAGGGGCCTGGAACAGATGATTAATTCTGCAAAGCGCCAGCGGCCACAGGCTGCCCACCCCACCGCCGCCTTGCGCGGGCTTGGCCATGTGTACCCCTCCAGTCCTATTTGGGTAATTCAATTAGCGTGCACTGGCAAGCCCTGATTGATTTGTTTAGGCGATCAACAAGATGGCTGGCCGAGGCCCCGGCCCTCTCTGTGCAGCGCTCGTCTGGGCCTGAAGGCGGAGCGGTGCGCCTCTCGTCCTTTCGAGCTCTCAACTTCCTCTGCTCCTCCTCCTTTTCACATCTCTCGCTTCCTTCCTTCCTCCGCTACTCAGTCTCTGCACCTTTACTTCCGACGTGCACCGCAGATCTCCTCACGTGCTTCCGTTTATATCTACCGCTGAGATGTATACGCACACGTGAAGCGAGCACAAAGCGATCCTTCTCTGCCAAAATATGAAAAGGGGAAAAGGCAGAGCGGTCAGCTTTTAGAGGCGGCCGAGGGACCAGGTGACAGCCGTGTCCTTCTCCGGAGGTCCCTCTCTCCCTGTCACGATGTGGGCACGCTCCGGCGCCACCCCAAGGTCATTAGATGCGGGCGTGCCAGCATGGGGCCCCAGACGCGATGCCATTGTTGTCATCGTCCATCTGGTGGCTTGTAACGCTCTCATAAAAGCTGTAATGAAGCAGGTAGGGAGTCCACTCACTGCCTCTCCTCCAGGCCTCTTCTCAGGCAGTCGAGCATACCGGCTCTGTTCATCAAAAGTTTTGCAGGAGTTTTTAGGGGTGACGTTAGCTTGCTAAGCTAACCCATTCTGTGCCAATTGAGCGACTTTGACAGCAGGGTTATTGTTTTTCGCCTGCTGTTTCCATCAGGAGGTGCTACAGCTAGCTAGTGCTGCTGACAATTCAAGATTCCCCTTACATCTCCAAAACAGGTGGTGCAATGCCCACCTCCTATAAATTCCTATTCTTAGTGTGAACCAGCTGCTTCCTTTTGATGTGCAACCCCTCACCCACAAACCACCTGTGTCCTGGTAAATCACCAAGAGAGCAGGCCTCCGTGACCTGGAGTCCCTAACACTGTAAACCGCTAGCGCCGGATGGAAGTGTTTCCACATACAGAGCTGGCGGGGAGAAATCTCCTTTGTGGATCGCTAATCTCATTATGCAAATGCAGAGTTCATGAGTCACACTCGCCTTTTTGTGCCGCAATATGATTTATAGGGCATTTGTGATTCAAATAGTACAGGGCCGGTTTCCGTGGGGCATGAGCGAGACTGTGGTGGATCCTTGGTTGTGTTCTGAGAATCACAACACTAGTGACAGGATTGGACAACAATCGTGGGCGATGCCATGTCCGGTGATGAATTGCATGGTGAAATAATGGTCACTTGTAAATATAATCACTGGTGATTCTTTCGAGAAAAATGAATGCGCTTGTGGTTGGACTGAAAAATGTAAAAAAAAATGGTACAATCACCTCAACTCTTTTACACACAAGATGAAATGTTCACTGAGAAATGGGATGTTCACCTACCTGCTCAACCTGTAACAAAAACCATGTTCAACAAACTACACAAGATAACACAAACAATGCATCTCTGAAACAGGTCAAGTATTGTTTTCTATCAAGTTTGTGTGGGCTTGACGATCAAAATGTGAAGTAGGGTACCAGTAATTGTGAGTCAACCATGACCGTGTGTCCTTTTGTATGCTGATGATATCATCTTCTCTTGCTCCCTTATTCCCATCTAGCCATGACATCTTCTTGGAAGAACAGACTATTCTATGTTCAAGACAGACAGCAACCAAGGCCATTTTCAACAAGGTTTGTCGCATATTTTAGTGACCCATTCAATTCCTTTCTTAGATGCCGGCCTATTGCTTTGTTGAGGATGAAATCAAACTTAATTTATGCAAGTTCCTCCGACATTCCGCGAGCGTTTTCCCTGCCTTGACTCATAAGAGACGGCAGCAGAGTGGGACATTAACATACATAATGTGACCACGGCTCGGCTCGCCACGCCACGCTCGCTAACAGCACAGCGCAGCAGCAAACCAGAGGATGTCATGGCTGAGGGAATTCTGGGGAGGTGTGTGCGTGTGTTTGTTTGTGTGGCCTAGATGGTTGACACGGTATTCATTAGCATATTAAGATCAACAAGACCCAAGCCTTCAAACCCCATCCTCCCTCTCCCTTCGTAACCAACTCAGCTCAGTCCACAACGATTTCCTTCTGGCACCATCTTTCCAAACCATTAAATGTTATAGACAAAATCAAAGGAAGCCTCCCCTCCTCCAACCATTATTGCTCCCTTGCCCTCCCCAAACCTGCCAACCAACTCCACTCTGTGATTTCCAACATTGAAGGGGAGAGGTGAACAGGACACAGACACACACACAAAGACACAGACGACAATTGCACGCCAAGGATGGAGTGAAACATGGAGAAGGAAAAAGAACCCACACAAAACAGACACACAAAGGACAAGAGAGATGAACGTTAGCCGTCAACAGAAAAAGGCTGAGATCTTTTGGGAGCTCCGAGTTCAGTCACTTTGGTTGTAGTACGGAGATGTAGCACAGTTGGTTAGGTCAGGTTAGGGTTTTGTTTTGTGGTAGTTATTGTCTTACCTCGGATCGGGGTACCCTCTGGAAAGAGACGAAGAAACAAGTTTAGTTCAGGATTAATGTTAGTATCTGAGGAGTTATTTGCTGGTGAACGGACTCATTTCTTAAGGCTGGTAATTGGGGCTTAATTAGTAAACTGTTCAAGAGGTCTTATCAATGGGGGACTTAATTCAAAGAACTTTATGGGCCTCCCACTGCTGGTCTCACAAAGGGGCAGGGACTCGGTATGGCAACCACGTTCTCTTGTACTCTCCCTTATCTATGCTCCTCCTCCCTATGCCAGACATATTAAAGGGGGAAACACAATGCTTCCTGGCTTTGGCTGAGGAGACTCTGGGTCTTGGCGTGTGGTGTTTTATCATCGCCACTATTCCAGCTGATAAGCAAAGCTAAAGAGGATTGGCCTTAAGTTGATGTGCTTGCTAAAGTCACGTAAGCCTCTCTCCGGTCAATCGACCTTGGGAAGCTAAGCGTTTGGGGCCGCTGGGAAGACAGTTGGCACAAGCCGCCTGGAATTTGGTGGGACATATAATGTTGCGACCCCCAGTAGGTCCCTATAGACAACTAGACTTGCTCTACTTCACAGTGAGTTCCCTTTGTCTTTAAAGTCTCCTTCTGTTCCTTTGTGTATCTCTCATTCCCCCCCCCCCTCTCTCTCTCTGTCTCTCTGTCTCTCTCTCTCAGGATGACTCACAGCAGACATGACAGTGCTGTGCCATCCTCTAGCTCTAGAGAATGCCACCAGCAGGGTCCCAGCCCGGCAGAGGCGGCCTACTTAAGAGCGGACCCATGGGCAAACAACTCCGGGTCAAATGGTCTGTTGTGAATGACACTACAGCTCTTTATTACAGGGTAACTGCCCGCCAAAATAAAAGTCTTATATCCTAGCACAAGTAAGATTCTAAACAAGTCTCTGCTCACTTCTCGAGCACAGACTCAAAAATAGATTTGGTTTTGTCTACTGTTCCTTTGTTTCCCAGCAGTGGAGAGGTGATTTCTGGCCATGATGTTTTGCCTGGTTCTTACATTCCTTGGAATATTTTTGCATGAATGCCTATGCAAGTGTCCCTGTGTTTGGTAAGAAAACAATATATAGCTTGTCTGCATATCAAAACCAATCGTTGGGACAATACCAGCATAATATCGTTTGAAATGTATGTTACAAATGTGTTTTTCCCAAGTGTGTGATGAAGTACCATTGCAGAAACTATTACAGAGGAACACATAATTTCACATTAAAATTGTGTGCTATCCACAAATGCTATGAAATGGTTTTCCTATTCTCATCTTTTTATAAATGTACCATGAAAATGTGTATTTTAGACTAAAGGTGCTAAAATCCTTAAATGGGTATGCAGATTGAGTTAATCCAAAAACCAGGCAAAGCATACCAAAGCTTGTTGTGTTTAGAATTGTATATAATCCTTTGTTATTATTAATCTAATTATCAGAGATATATAACAACACAGAAGGGTAGGGAAATTGGGACAGTTATATTGTTAGAGTTGAAGGGCAGCATTGGTTTATTTTCCTTCTTTGGAGTGTGGATTTTAGTTTGGGGGTAAGGGGTTTTAGTCAGGGTTAGGTGAGTCAGGTTAAGTTAGGTTAGGTTTAGTTTAAGGTTAGGGTTAGGATTAGGGTTAGGTTAAGGTTAGGGTTAAGGTTCGCTTAAGGTTAATAAAGCAGGTCTGTAAAACAAAAGATCATCTGTGGACCCTGAAAAAAACTGGGTGTCAAAGGGGAGTTAGGAACAAGAGGAAGAATAAACAGGAAAACCAAAAGAAGTAAAGAAGACCAAAGCCATTGGTTCCAAAAAGGGAGAAATATCCATGATATTCAAGTTGGAAAAGAAGGGAGAAGGAAAGAACTGGAGAGGAATAAGAGAGAGGGATGATTACAGGGAGGGACACCAGTATATTGCTGACCATCAGTCCATATATTACGGCATGAACCGTAAAAAAAAACGAAATGTATTTTCAAATATCCCTGCTCTGATCTTAAGCCCCTTCCATATTACAGCCTATCATTCGCCCTACAAATGATCCCCACGTTTCCTATCATATAATAAAGGTTGGTTTTGGACATGGGCTGCTCAGAGGAGATCAATCTGTTGAGAGACATGTCCATCTGGGTAGAGGCTGTGTGTGTGTCTGTGTGTGTGTCTGTGTGTGTGTGTTTGTGGAGGGACAGATGATCGGCCTAGTGCCAGGGTCTGGAGCCCTCCGGATAGTTGGCTGACCTTCGAGTCTCCATGGAGACCTGGTCTGGTATCCTGGCTTTATGGGGTGCTTAAACACCTGGCCGGCACCACAGCTGTACATCTGCCTGTCAGTCTGTTACTGGTCCAGGCATACTGCTCTGGCACCATGGGAAGTACGGTGTGTGTGGGGGTGTGTTTGCTGTATTGAAGGCATTTGTATTTGTGCAGGTCTCACACACATTGGTTTCCCCAATGTGTGTGTGTGTGTGTGTGTGGACTAACAGCCCACACACAAAGAGACAGATCCATCCGACATCTTGGGGGGAGGGGGGGGGGGGGGGGGTGAGCAGGTAATATGCCAAACCTTTGCATACAGAAAGACCTCATTCTTCCTGAATATGTACACCTTCCTCCCTTCCTTCTAGCGCTCTCCATTTTCTTCTCCCACTAATCTGTGACACCTGACAAGGCCAGTGAGGGCCCCAGGTCTTGAGCCGCGGGGACCTGAGAGAAATGTCAGGCTCCTTCCACACTTCTGGTGGACGCTCACCTCGGGGGATGGGACGCGTAAATATCACGGCCCTGCCTGCACAGCATGAGCAGCAAGGACTTGCAAAATCCATCCATCCGGCATTCCCCTCCATACCCCCAACACACCTTCTCCTGTGGCCAGGAGACCAAAGCTGAAGGGGAAAAAAATGAAGGAATTTCTATTTGTTTTTTCTTTTCTTTTTTTATCTTGCCTAGTTTGGAACTGACATTTTTCAATTCAAACACACTTGAGTGGTGGAGCGAGGGGAGGTTTGCGAGGGGAAGTTGTGAGTAAACTCTTGACCCCCTCCCACCTGCTCACTCGCTAGTATTCCCTCGCACAGCCGCGTTGGAGGACCCATCAATCCCAGAATCCCTTCTGTGCCTACATTGCCTGGAGCAAAAACAAGTGGCTGTTGCAAAAAAAACCCACTGTAAACGACAACCCCAATCCCGCCCTGTCTTATTCAGGAAGTATAACCACCTTGATAACTTTTCCATCTCTGTGGGCTTTTGAAAGATGTTTTTCTCCAAGGGCGTTGCCGAGGGTGACAGACGTGGCGTATACCCACCTGCTTACGTTCCCATTCACCACTAAGTGGCCTGGCTTCGGAACCAAAACACAATTGAAAGCCTAAGCTTCAAACGCAATGCAGAGGCAACTACAGAAACTCCCTCTGCTGAACTGAACAAAGACTGCATATCTACTCTCTCCCCTCTGGAGAGAAACAATAAGAGGGTATGTGGAAAGTATGCCTACCTTTTCAGCATTTCAAGGATGGTCTTTTTTTTTATTGGGAGGGACAATAAAGATACCGTAGAAGTTCTGCGGCTCGTGCGGAACCATGACGATGACGTTTCGGCCTTTTTCTCATCAACAGAAATTCCTTGTATCCTCGACTACAGAAAAGTGTATCAAGAATCTGGCCCCTATAGCAAACAACAACTAGGAGTACAACTATGTACCCCATTAACTAGAAGACCCTTATACCATAACAAAGATCTTTCCGTTCCTCTGCAGGCCTCTACAGTATATGGATTTATCTGAGAAATTATTTCCTCTAAAGTGTGTGAATGGGGAGTTAGAAAAATTCAGTGCGAGTGAAATGAACTTTCTGTCCATAACACTGGGGGAAAATCGACAAAGATTTGGCTGGCTGTGTGAGGCGGTTATGGATACGAGGCTAATGTGCTCTTGAGAAACAAGATTTGGCCATATTGAGGTGGAGTTGGACACAGTGTGGGACTGCAGGTTCCGTGACACAGTGTCCCTGCGATGGCCCCTCTGCTGGGACAGCACGCAGGGTCTTTCACCCACTGCCACTGCACCTTTTGGCTGAGGGGAACCTGTCTCTGTGGAAATATGCATGGTTACTGAGTGTTTATGAGAGCCTTAAGAGCCTCGGTGTGTGTGTATGCAACCGCATACGCTGTGTGAACTGTGTGTGTGTGTGTGTGTGTGTGTGTGTAAGTGAGTGTGTGCATTGTTTGTTTGCAAAAGATAACATTTGTTTGTCCTTCCTCGTTCTACACAAGGCCTGCCACTCCCCTATGTCTTTACTTCAATACATCCGTCCTAGATAAATCAGCTAGAAATAATGAGTTCAAATTAAGCTTGGAAATATGCACAATTCTCCTGAACTGGTATAACATTTGTAGTTGAAGGAGGGAGGATACGATAGTTCAAATTAGTGGGAGGGAAGAGAAAAATAAAAAGATGTGGTTGGAAAAGGACAGATAGAGGGGGGGAGGGGGGGGGGTCGCATGCATTTTAAAAGTAGTTAAAATGCCGTCTGCTTCAGGGACAATGGGAAGCTTGTGGACAGGGTGAGACACTTACCAAAGGCTTCTGAAATTATAGAAGAACAGATAAGAAACAGAAAAAGAAAAGGAAAGACAGAACAATTCAATTGACGGCGTGGTCTAGAAACCTGCAGCCACCGCTTGGATGAGGCTCTTGTGAAGCGTTAACATGGTGAATGATGTTACAGTATGCACAGTCATAATCATAGTCAGGCAATCAATCAATTAAAAGCTCTGCTTTAAGTTATCTCTTTGTAAGAAACGTTGAGGTCTGTCATGTTAAAATAGTTATCATTTGGGTTTTCAAAAGTTTATATAAAAATGTGAATAAACACACGATGAACACATTTGACAGATTATTTCAATAATATTATTAATAATTAAATTATATTTTCAGTAAAAAAATGACCTCCCATTTAGGTTGCACTTGAAATCACTCCCGGCTAGTGTCAAGGTAGGCATCCCAAATGTATGTGCTGGTTATGTTTCTTGAATTAGTCATTGTTTGTTTACAGTAATAGTGAGAACTTTGTTGTGGGTCATAGAAGGCCAAATGGAGGTTGTTGAAGCCTACACGATGTGAACTGTGACACATCAGAGTTTCAACAAACGAGACAAGACAACACAGAAGAGGGTAACAGAGCAACCCATTAAGAAGAAAACAGAAACTAGACTGACACAATGAAGCAGAGACACTGTGAAACGCTCGGACAGGTGATACACAGAACAAGGGGAAGACGTTAACAATATCAGAGAGCTCTGCAGAAAAAAAACCCAGCTCAAATCTCACGCTTCTGTTCTACTCTTTCGACCTCACTTAACATTACCCAAGCGTGTTTTTTCAGCATCCTATACATCAAACCCAATCATGTGACAAGAACTTATTATGAACAAATACTCTTCCGTCGACCCAATTTGAAGTGTGCATGTTGGTCAATGGGATCAATAATTAGGCCCGAAGAACCTGTACTGCTGTGTTCGCGGCACCAGAGGTTGCTGGTTGCGTGAGAAAATCAGCCCAGGCCAAATACATTAGCATAAGAGACTAAGCTCTTCCTTCACGCGAATCCCCCACGAGGGACTCGCCATCCTCAGACAAAGTCAAAAGGGTTTGCTCACAACTCTCTGGCTCTCCAAAGGCACTCGAACCGTTGATACATCCCAGAGGAAGGCCTCCGTCCGCCAACCATGAGAAACTGCACTCAAAGTTGGCCGACATTACATAAAAATGAGCCAACACTTTTTTTTACCCACTCCTGTGCCCCCTCGAGCACAACCTGACCACAAACAGTCAGGAGTTTCTCTTCGCTAACCTCATATACGCCCTTCTATGTTTTCGGTCGGTTGCAGCTTACCTATGTCTCAAACTGCATGCAAAGTCAACAAATAGGATGTTTTAGTGCAGAGCTAAGGCCTACATCTGGGTCAAGAACTCAATCAACAGAGACTCTTTATTTAGTGGCGTCCTCCCTGATTTACATTAGCGACAGCAAATCAAATAGGAGGCATTGGCTTTTTTTCTGAGGGCGACAATTCAACGACCCAAAATATCTATCTCCTACTGCCCAGGGCTACCACTAATTAGGTATATAATTAGATTTAGCTGTACTAGGTTTCAAAAAAAGTTTAATCAATGGGAACAAGACAACACATACTTATGGCTTGTAGTAGCCGGATATAGATCAAACTGCTTTCTCTGCTTGGTAACTGTCGTGGAAATTTGGAATACAGTTATAATGTGTGTGTTTCATATATGAGGAATGTGTTTTAATGGAAGTCTAAAGTTGGTTAAGAAGAATAAACTCCATTTGGTAGAGATGCCATTTGCAGTTTATGACACCTGGGGAGGATGAGACAGCTGGTCTGGATACAATGTGGATTCGACTGTATTGTTATTGTGATCTGAGGGAGCAGTTTAACTGATCAAGCTGCTCTGACCCTTCCTGTAGCATGGGTGGGGTTAATTAAATACTTGTTTGAAGATGTCCACACAAAGGACAGTTGACCATTTGACTGGTGAACTCCTGTGGTTTTACTATCTACTGTTTTGGGGAGAGATGCCACATCAAAGAACTATGGGACACTTGGTATGGAGTCAAACTGTCCCTGAGCAGTGCTGACCAATCACAGAGTTGGCTACATTGAGGGATTGACCTTATAGAATGCCATTTGATCTAAATTTTATATAAGGCAGGGTTTTAGGGTTGTTCTTTATCACTCTGGCGAACGACCTGTGGCTAGCACCTCCTTCGTTATGACTGATCACAAAGTACTTTGTTAATTCTTGATTTGTACAAGCAAAATAAATTTGATTGAAACCGCCATCTCTTGACTATTCAAATCTACACAGTGCCACTAGAATTTTTCCACAACAGTAACTTGTCTGTGATGTACTACCAAACAAAAACAACTCCAAATCAGTACGTCAGCTGGTATCCATAGTAACATCTCAGTGCTAAGTTATGTAGAGCTCAAATTTTTGAGAGCAAAGCTCCGCATCACAGGTTGAGTCACTGCTTCCCATTGCAAGAGAGCCAGAGCATCTATGGAGGCAGAGCGGTGGAAAGTTAAGCAAAGCACGTAGGGCGGACGAAAACACGAGGCTCTTACCTGAGCGGAGCTGTTTGATTCGTCCATTACTTGCGTTGGGGTCTATGGGCAGGAAGTCCTTGAACCAGGTGATTTCTGGGTCGGGGTTTCCGCTGGCGGCACAGAGCATGGTGGCAGTTCTGGTGCGCTCCACCACTTTGAGCTGGGGGCCCATATCTATGTTGGGGAATCCCGCAGGAAGCAAGTCCTCTGTGGAGGGAAATAGAAAAATCGGTAAGGTCCAAATGGTTTCAGTTTCATTCATTCACTACTTAAGTCTGGGCGAGAGGCCCACATTCATCCAATGTTTGGGCCCTCACTTTGATGTGCTTATATAATGTACACGATGCTGATAGGAAAAAGTGGAGAATATTCCGGTTCATTTCAATAGAGTGTGATGTATGAAGTGAGAACAGCACTGCCCGCAAGACAGCACAAGTTGCAAGTACAACGGCTCTATTACAGTTCATCTCCACGGGAGGAAGAGACGCTCATGCAGCCTTGTCAAATAAAAAAGCCTCTCTTTTATAATTAAGTCGTGATCTCAGGAGCCATCTTTAGAGAGTAAACTGGTTTCGCTAAACAGGCGGGGCAGGCAAGGGGAGTAGAAATGAATGTTTCACTGCATATCATTGGAAAACCTTATCTGAACTTAGGCTTTAAATTGGCATCAGACAGACACAACTCTCGAGCTGGGGATTACTCTGTGTGCATAGACAGATTAGCCCAGTAAACCAATGGAACACATTAGGATCATCTTGATAAACCCATCAATTGTGCTGGACTGAATCCCTAACGTTCTTAACTGCCTTGCACCATCGGTGTACAGACCGTCGGGTGCAGAGGAGCGGGAAACTAACCTGAAGGGCGAGCGGCAGGTAAATCCTGGTTCCATCTGCCTTCCGACTTTCTGATTCGAAACAGGTGCAGTTAGTTTAAACCAATCTAAGAAGACACGCAGTGCCCCCGCTAACAAACAGACACACGCCGTATGTGGAATCTCAAGTAGGCCTACCCGAGTGCCGTGTGTTTTTAAACAAACATCAGCGTGTTCCCGAATCGCTTCTTCAGGACTCCAAAACACTTTGGGCTAGTGATTAAAGCCTCGAGTGTGACACCTCGTTTATACACCTCGCGGTTATTTAATATGCACACACAGTGTTGGCAGGAAAACAAGCGCAGGTTGCTTTAGCTAGCATTACCGACGGCAGCGTTAGCTTGCCGTCAGAACACTGTCGGCTCTTCCCCTGTCTGAGCTGTGGCGTTTTAAACCCTGACCTCTACACAGACATGTTGAGCACTAAGTCATCTCGTGGTATGCGGAGCCCAGGGCGAGCCTGCACTGTAATATGCATCAGGCGCCTCGGGTTTCATCGCGAGGCAGAGCCCAGTGAGGACGACAGGGCCAATGGCACGACAGAGGTCACCTATCATCTCAAGGCGGCGGCCATTGACCTCGCATGAACACAGACGTTGTGGGAAAAAAGACGTCTGCGGTGCCTGGAGACAGCGCAGTTGAGGAAACAAGGCCAGCAAATTTCGGTGGAGTCACAGTAGAAAGCAACCAAAGCCAGAGTGAGGAGATTTTAAATGAGAATCCAACTGGCAGATGACAAAGACGAGGCATGAAAAGAACCAGAGAGAGACAAGTATCCACAGAAAGACAATTGTCGAGACAAAGCCTGAACCTGGTTTGCTCTCTGGTATGGGAGCTGGCACCAGCAGAGACTGATTAATATTTCAAAGTTGAGTTCCAAAAATGAGAGACATTTGTGCTGTTTTAGGCTCCATACCGAATCCTCTCCATCGATAATTAACTGAGCTTATGTATAATCTCTTTGTACCCGAGTACCCTGAGGGTAAAAACTAGTTCAAGCTGGTAGACCGTAAACTTGAGCCCACACTTTATGATAGGGCAGTGCTGGCGGTTCTCCTTACCCTCTCTCTGTAACATAACGTTGAATATACAAGTCCCTCTACTCAAATACCCCTCAAGTTATATCTGGGTAGACCATGCTCATACTCCACACTTGTAGTCTGGCCCGTTCTCGAGACGCAATTCGATATTGCTGACATTCCGGACCTTTCCAGGCTTCACATCGCATTAAGTCAGCCTTGACAATACAGAAGTAGGGAGAGAACTCATCTACCCACATCCAGTAATGAAGCCGCAAACATACACTGAGTAATTGGATTTGAGGTTAATGAAATCGGGCAAGCGATGGAAGGAGATCCGTTGGAGATGCCCGGAGGAGCCCGGAGTGGCGGAAGGTGGGCGATGGCACGTCGGAGGACAAGTGTAGGGGTGGGGGAATCATGGAGCAATTATGCTGTCATTACTACTCCTTACTGCTGCTCCGATCTGAGACACCGCCCCTCCCCCCCCCACACAAATTTTTTTTTTGACACTCCGCTGTGTAAATACCCTCGCGGTTAGCTTGCTCCAGACCCGGTGTTAGATCCAATCCGCCCTGGAGCTCAGAAGCGGTGGAAATAGAACCCTCCAAATAAATAAATCACAGTTAAAGGATATATATATATTGTTTTGTTAAGGGTCAGACCACTTGAAATGGGGGACAGGATGGAAAATAAAATGTCAGGCACTGGCAAGTGCTGATAGCAGTCAGGCATTTATATTTCTTTATGTCGCCGCAAGTCTTCCACGCTAATTGAATCAGGCCCTGTGCGACCTAATTGGTCAGTCGCAATGCCATTGTTTCGCTCGCCCAAGGGTGGTTTCTCCCTTCCACTGACGCTTTCAAGCATTCGTCACCATGTGAAAGAACCCAGTCATTCATGCTGAGGCCAGGGTTTTCACATGAGACGCAATTACAGCCTGCGATGCAATCCTGCATCGCCTTACTTGCGTTTGGGGGATACAGCTAATGTGCCACCGTGCCAATAACTATTACAAACAAACCCTAATTGGAGGGCTTTCAGAAGAAACCACCTCCTATAAATATCCACCCTGGCTGTTGCCAGCTCAGTTTGTTTGAACAAGAGGAGGGGAACAAGGGAGAGTACAATTTTCCCAGCGTGCAAACCAGGTGTTGTACTCTTTTTGTTGCAGCCTTTTGGGGTTTTTTCCCCGCAGAGCTTTTGGAAAACCATTCTCGATGTGTCCCATCAATCATGGAACTGGTTTGTGCCACACAATTATATGTTGGCATATGCCAAGGGGTGGCATCTGGACAGCTCGGTCTGACTAGGCACTCACTGAGAGGTAGTTAAGCCATACTGATATCCGCAGTTGTTATGGCGATCACCACTGAGGCCACAAATGTTGGCCAATCAATTGACAGCAGGCCTGGGGTATATATATCATATGCACCCCCCAAGTGCTGAGGTTGACCACTTTTTTTTACCAATCCTTCAAACTCAATGTGTTTCTACTGTCATTGAAAAGGAAAGGGCATTCATTATCTGTAATTTTCTTTAATTGTGGTACGCTGTTTAATGTCATAACACAAGCGACAGGTGCAAAGCCTTTAATATGATTGGTTTGTTAAGCGTTCGAACAACTCTTTAATCTGCCGACTCATGCCTGCTGTCATAGTTCCTTTCACCTCTGTGAAAACAGCCCACCCTTAAAATGTCCATCTCCTTTTATTCTTCACCTGAAAAGACCCCACTTTCCCACAATTCATCAACATCAAATCATCTTTCCTTTTTCAGAGTCCGAGTGGGTGAATCAGAGCATTGCGGTGCAAAGAGCAATTTGATTGGCTGCTTTTTGAGCCGCGCGGCAGCCATCTTGGGTCAAGAGTGTGCTGTATGACTCCGACAGGGTGGCTTCAAAGCCCACTGGACTTGAGCCATCAATTTACCAAGACGAGTGGGGGAAAAACGGACTTTCTCGACACTCCGGGCGACTGCGGCAAACGCAGGAGGAGGGTGTGTACGGTCGGGGGGTGGGTGGGGTGGGGGGGGGGATCTACCAGCAATCGCACTTATTACTCATATTATTATTTTCAATTACCGAAATGATTTAATTTCATCAGTGGCGTAATCAGGTTAACTGATTACCCCTCGCCACCGCCAGCAACGGGGCTTTAGAGAAGGCTGGCCATTTGATATGCAGGACATGTGAAAGAGCAAGGGAGTCGGGGGGAAGGGAGGGGGAGAGGGGAAAAGAGGGAACAGGAGGGGTGAGGGAAGTAGATCGCCCACGTGATCTACTTCCCGCCCTGCCGCACGCACAGGCCTTGATATAGCCGTAGCCTTTGAATAAACAGACATTTAACTAATCCGCGAGGCCAGCTGTTTGGACTCTGGAGATGGTCAATTTCATTTGCGGTGCGCTTCCCATGATGGATGGGTCAGAGAGGGAGCGCGAAAGGGGGAGAGGAAGAGGAGGGACAGAGAATAGGGACACTGCAATGAAAGGGAGACAAAACAGCAAGAGGAACCAAGAGCGTGAAAGAGGGAGACAGTGGGCTTGTTGTGGGGCGGTGGAGGTGGTCTGGAGGTGGTCTGGAGGTGGTCTGGGTGGGAGTAGGGTACATGGTGGGGCCATTTTTGGGAGTTCCTGGTTGGGACCAAGTTCAGCGGAACCTCTGTCAGCATGGATGGAGAGAGAAAGAGAGAGAGAGAGAAAGACAGAGAGAGAGAGAGAGAGAGAAAGACAGAGAGAGAAAGACAGAGAGAGGGATAGAGGGGAGGGCGCAAGAAGAGAGAGAAGGGAGGGCAGCAGCAAAAGGAAAACTAATCACGGCCTTTTCAGCCGGGCTCCTCTCCCCTTCGGACTTCAATCTCAGGTAGATAATGGGTATTATGCAGCGTGCACTCAACCTCTCCCGCTCCCCTCACTGCACTTTCGCAGTCCGCACGCCGGAGAAGCGTTTGGTATTCTCCACACCGTCCGATGGACCAAGGGCAGAATTTACATCCAAATTTTTAAGCGAGAGAGGGAGAGAGGGAGGGAGAGAGAAATCATTTGGAGAGCTCCAGATTGCTGCAGAACGAGTTTGTCTGCTCAGCTTTCCAAACATATGGGCAGAACTAGTAAAGTCAACGATTCCCTGGGTCTATGGGGGTTGAAAAAAAAGTTCATCGATCACAACTCCACAGCTCCGACCTCTGGTTGTTCTGAAGACATCATCCAGACCCCAGTGGTTCAATAACTCTCCCGTAATAGGCTACACTTATAAAGCTATCATCACATCTGGTGCATGGCAGAGTAGAATTCACCACAGGACATGTGTTCCACAACCACAAGAGTAGCCAGGATCCATGCTTACAAGACCATTTCCAAAAAACCATCACAGTAAAACTTTGTGGTCAACCTTTTGACAAGTCTTAATGCTGAAAGAAGGTTTACGCAGTTTGCCAAGTAGCTTTTAGTGGAGACCAGCGTTGACTGTTGAAAGAAAAAAAATTCACAAGAATCCAAAACTCGTTTCCATGAACCCTAACCAAACTACAAACTCTCTATCACATCGCATTTCCAATCTCAATCTCTCCATCTCTAAAACCCTTTGTGTCAACATGTACAGCCACCAGTATGTCTCAACCACTCACTCTAGCTCTGAAAGAGCTGTGTGCCAGAGGTTCTGCTCTCAATGTCTGGCCAGCGGATTTGAAGACCGGTGTGGCATGGAGAGTCCAGCAAAGGCTAAGGGGCCCCCGCCCTTCTCCCTCACCTAAGCTCACCGAGAAGACAACCGAAACAAGCGCCCCCGACCGTACAGTACACAGTCTCTCAATCTGCTACAGAAACATCCGGCAAAGGCAGGGGACAAGTGATTGTCCAGGACAGCTCCTACAGATGTCCCGACCACGAAGGAGAGGAGAAGAAGAAAGAAGAGAAATCCGCCAAGTGACGCTCTTATCTTCTTCTTCTTCTCGTCCTGTGCTCGTCAGGATGCCGAGTCGCCTCGGGGGAAGACGAGGCCAACTCCAGGGGAGACTGTAAAAACGAGGCCCAGACCCATTAGTGGAAGTGCTTCTCCCACTGCGAGCCGTTGGTCAGTCAAGTCTCGTTACGACAGGGGGCACCTGTGCGCACTCGCTCGCGTTCACCGTTTTGCTTCCTGCCAATTAAACAGCTTGGCAGTGCGTCAACTCAATCATTAGGTCAATCCCACCAAACAACAGCTGCTTTCGCTCGTACTTATTCGCAGTCCTGTACGATACCGAGTCAGGAGGAAACACACAGCAAAGGAAGCTAGGTAGTGTCCGCGGTTTATGAGGGCGTAGAAGCCGACTAATGGAGAAAGGCACCACAGATGAATTCTAGTTCCCTACGACTGCTTTCTATTCAACTCCTCACATTGCCTGGGCCATTGTCTACCAGATATGAGAGGGTATCTGAGGCAAGTGTCTGGCAGGAGAGCGCGAGAAGACTTCAGTCACCTCTCCTGGAGCAGGCCGTGGGACAAAGCCCTCAAGGCCCACAGCCAGTAGTTGCGTCGGAAAAAAACCGAGAGGTTTCCTTGCCCACACGGCGGTCTCCGAAACATCGACTGACGAATACGGACGCGAGCACCTGTAAAGGTTTCAAGCCAAATTGAGGGGAAAGATAATTGAGGGAGATTAAGGGGCGATTGGAGGAAGGGTATTGTCCTCTGGGGCCATTAGCTTGGTGCAATTAGACCCGTAATACCAGGGTGGCGGTAACCTCCAGCAAGCAGAGCAACAAATATGAATATGTTTTGCGATTGAATGGGAAAGGGGCAAACGGCTGACGGGACGGTAATTGCTCGTTGTGGCTATTAGCTGTGGAGGCAACAAGCGGCCAATGGGGATGGAAGCGGGGGAGGGGGGTCACGGACCCCCGCTGGGAGAACGACGACAGAGGTGGATGAACACGTCGCTGGGAAAGATGACAGGCGCGAGGGAGAGATGTGAGCAGAATGATAACGAACCGGGAAGGAGTGAACTGGCGTGAGAGACCGATGCGGTGGAGCGAAGGGAGGGATCTGTACATAGCTCTCCCTCTTTCCTTCCAAAGGCAAGACCTCGGATATCGTTTCAACGGGATTTCCTGGAGAACAGGGGTGCTTGGCGAGTGACTGACCACAGAGGCTAGACTTCCCTCGGTCAACAGAGTTCGCACCCGAAGTAATAATGAAAAAGGACCAAATTAAAATCGAAGTCTTCCACAGGAAACCAATTGCCCTCCACTCCCTCCCACACCCAAATGTCCCCGAACGACCTACGCAGGCCCATTCTGTCCAAGTCTATTCAGTACAAAAGCCAACAGTAGTCAACGCAAGAACAGCTACTGCTCTAATCGGAGCCCAATCATGCAATGCTAATTTAGCATCCTGCGGCTTCTGGAACGACACTTCCGCTTGGCGACCGCTCCCATCGCAATGCAGAAGCGCACACCGACCGTTTGCCCGCCGAACAAGTTCTGGGGAGAGCGGCTTCGGAGGCGAGCGGCGCGCCCAGGGAACAGATGTTCATTCGGCATGGTCCAGAGCCAATGCGAATGCCCGATGGGGGGGTCAGTGCCAGCCGAGACTGACGGAGCAGGCAGCAAGCGGGCGGGCGGGCCGGTTAGGGAGGAAGTAGGCGAGGCCGGGCGAGGCTGTATCGACATGGGGTTGCGTGTCACGTTTGCTCTTTAAGGGCGCGGGAGTCCGAGTGTTCTTTAAATATGAACAGCTGCTGTTCAATCCAGTGTAACCAAGGCACTGCTCCAAGACAGAAGCTCGGTAATCACGAGAAAGCTGTCTGGAAAGCATCTTCATTCCCACCCTCTCTCTCTCTCTTTCTCAGTCTCTCTCTCTCTATATATATATATTTATTTCCCTTTTTCCTGAGCCTTCTTTTGCCTTTAAATCCCTTTCAGGGACAGAAGGTCTGTTTGCACAGGTTGGCCTAGGTGCTACCTGTGGCTAGGCATAATGCTGTTATTATTGCCGTCTTTGGGGGGGATTTGAAAGGAGGGCCCGAAACAAACTCCAACACTTGGCGGGAGGAGAGACAGAGACTTGAAGCCTATCAATTCTGCCAAAACGCAGGGCATTCTGTTTGACCTCTCCGTTGTACTGCCTCGGTCACCTGGGGTGTCGCCTCATGTTTATTCACGAGGCTCAGGGCCCCGGCCGCATCCCCCCAGCTCATATTTATTCATGAGCCGGGGGCCCTCTGAGGGTCGACAACTCGATCCGTTTCCACGGGAACCACCCCTATCTCTCACCATCTTTGCAAGACGGGGTGTTTCTGAGGTGTCGGTTGCTCTGCGCGTGTAAGCACCGAAGAGGCTAGAATGTAGACTATAGATATGTTGTGTTTTCTTCTTGGAAATCGGAAATCTGAGCTGATAAGGAAGCAGCGGACATACGGGAAGAAAAATAAAAGGTTGTAGAGGCAATCGAGCAATTGAGCACTTATCTTTGTAAAACCATCCTGGGCGACACTGATCTTTCAATTTAGCCTTGACCAGACAGTTGAGGATAATCGGACAAAGGACCCCGTTTATCGAAACTTTCCACTGAGTAGTAAACCAATCAGGTGGCAGTAAGCCCCGGAATCCCAACCTCTTCCCCTCTTGGTCGCTCTCTCCTCTTGGTCGCTCTCTAGTTTCCCTCTCATGCTTCTCTAACCCTTTTCCAGCCTCCTGCCTCTCCCCTCCCCCCCCCCCCCCTCGAAAACCAGGGGCCGCCGGACCACCCTACTTGAGCAGGCGCTCCACGGAAATCGTTGGCGAGAGTCCGCCGAGCCGAGAGCCCCCTGGGGGTTAGAGCAAAATAATTCCAGCCACTTATCCCCCCGCCGCTCCCCCCCACCCCATCCCCTTGCGCCGCTTTCCCCCCGGTCCACCAATCACAGCTGATTACCGCTCACCAGGTTTCCGGGGATCAAAGGATTGAGAGGCTATACACTTCCGTCATAGTGAATTTCCTCTCAGCGCCGCTCAGTGGGAGCTGTCGGTCAGCGTGTGGCCGGGGTACAAATGCGTCTGGGATAGAAGAGAGGACCGGCGGGGCGAGAGGTCAACTGGAGAGTACAGGGTTGTCTGTTTTACCACCATCGCAGACTGCTGATGGGGGTGTACAGGCAAGTGGCACAAGCTTCGAAACGAGCCTAAGAAGAATGACTCGACGCCCACATGAATTCCCCTCCGTCTCTTCAAAAGATGGGTCGCCGTGGTCAGTTCACCCCGCCGGAAAGAGGCCTGCAGGCGAGCCTTCGCACGCCCGCTGCTAGCGAGACCGCGCGCGCAGCCCCGGGACGGCCGTCAACGCAGGGAGCCGCGCGGATCTCAACAGATCTCAGCTGATGAGGGGAATTGGCGTGTTGTTGAGGGGCGAGGCGGGAGATAACGCAGTGGGCAAATACAGCTGGGCGTCTGTTAATACCGTCTCTCTGCCGACTTCATCAAACGAGGCCTGCTGGGGCTGTCTCCACGGAGGGGCACCCTCTCTCTCTCTCTCTCTCTCTCTCTCTCTCTCTCTCTCTCTCGTGCTCGTATCAGGCAACTCTCCCTCTTTATTTTGCTCTCGCTTCCCCTCTGGTTGTCTCATTTCCTCCCTCGCCACCTTTTTTTTTCTAGGTCTTTCATCGGTAGTCGGATCTGACTTCCTAATCATCAGTTATCGTTCCTGCCCTCTCTCCCCGCTCATCACCTCCACTCCTCTCCCTCCCTCCCCCTCT